>NW_017308598.1:61109-128296 GCF_000935625.1 Nanorana parkeri | reverse complement strand
CTGCCCCCCACACACGTACCATAATAATCCCCCCTGTTCCCTGCCCCTCACACGCATAGCAAAATTGAAGGAAAGTGGGGTTTTGAAAGCACCAGAATGACAACTCCAAACAAAGATAGTATAAAAATATATTTTTAATAATATTTTTTTTTAAAAGCTCATAGCAATTTCGTAAAAGTATTAATGACCAAATAAGTAGATAAATCCCTCAATGCTCATTCCCTTCACAAAGAACCTTCCATTCACAGTATGGATATTGATAAAGAGAACATGATTCAAATTTACAATTAATCAATAAACTTGATCGAGGTAAGTTGATCAGGTATCAAAAATTCATGATACTAACATATATAAATAGGTCTGGAATCAAATGCTAGGAGGGTTTAGAGGAGAAGAAGACTTAATCTCCACTAACACCGCCCTTCATGCATAGTATAGCCATTAGAAAAAACCATGATTCATATATAGGAAAACCATATTAAACATAATCTGGCTTCAACACATACAACAATAATGCATGATCTGATTTGAAACAAGTCAAAAACCTCATATCGTATTGGAAGTGAAAAAATACTATTAAAAGGGTTGGATGCGGAAGAGCAGTTGCTCGACGCTTCGCGCTGTAGCAGAAACTTCCTCTTCTCTAAGGTGAGATTGTGGAAGACTGTTTCATGTCACAGGTCATGCACCATGGGAAGACTGAGCACAGCAACAAAACACAAGGTAGTTATACTGCATCAGCAAGGTCTCTCCCAGGCAAAGATTTTAAAGCAGACTGGGGTTTCAATATGTGCTGTTCAAGCTCTTTTGAAGAAGCACAAGGAAAGGGGCAACATTGGGGATCGTAGATGCAGTGGTCGGCCAAGGAAACTTAATGCAGCAAGTGAGAGACACATCATGCTTACTTCCCTTCGACATCAGAAGACATTTAGTAGTGTCATCAGCAGCCACCTGGCTGAAACCAGTGGGACCCAGGTACACCCATCTACTGTCCAGAGTAGTCTGGCCAGAAATGGTCTTCATGTAAGAATTGCAGTTAAAAAGCCATACCCCCGATGTGAAAACAAGGCTAAGTGACTCAACTAAGCATAAAAACATAGGAACTTGGGTGCAGAAATATGGCAGCAGGCGCTCTGTACTGATGAGTCAAAGTTTTAAACATTTGGCTGTAGCAGGAGGCAGTTTGTTCACCTAAGGGCTGGAGAGCTGCACAATAATGAGTGTCTGCAGGCAACAGTGAAGCATTGTAGAAGTTCCTTTCATGTCTGGGGCTGCATTTCTGCTAGGGATGCTCTTGAAAAAAAGTATCGGTACTCGGCCTTAAAAAAGTGGTATCGGTGCATCCCTAATTTCTGCAAATGGAGTTGGAAATTAGGTCAGGATCAATGGTGTTCTCAATGCTGAGAAATACAAGCAGAAACTGATCCATCATGCCATACCATCAGGGAGGCATGTGATTGGCCCCAAATGTATTGTGCAGCAGGACAACGACCTCAAACATACAGCCAATGTCATTAAGAACTATCTTCAGTGTAAAGAAGAACAAGGAGTCCTGGAAGTTATGGTTTGGTCACCATAGAGCCATAGAGATGTTTGGAACAGCCTACCTGCTCAGTTCCTTCAAAAACTGTGTGCAAGTGTACCTATATAGTTTTAATATTGATTTGAGTTGGATTTTTCTTCTGTTCATTTACTTTCTATTTTGTTAATAGATAAAAATAAACTATCAACACTTTTACTTCTGAAAGCATTCTATTTTACAGCATTTTTTCACACGTGCCTAAACTTTTGCACAGTACTGTATATAAAATATAGGGTGGGGGGGTTGCTTATTCTTGCAACCTCGGCCAGTTTGCTAGACTCAAAAGTGTTGGCCCGGGTCTACATGGGCGAAAATCTTTTTGTTACTTGGAGATTTACCTACTGGTGCCCATCATCATATTAGAAGCACGTTGTTTTCAGTATACTGCTTACGGTGTTACTGCCAACAAGCAGTTCAATCTCGCAATAGGAAGGAGATGTGATCACCAGTATAGCCCTAGACTTGCTGTGTGCTTGGTGATTTTCATGTATTACGGTGAAGTATTAAAATGTTATGATCTGAAGCGGAGTGTGCTTCAACATTTTCAAATAGCATAACATTGCAATAGAGTGAAGAGAATATGGGCAAATAATTGCAAAGCAATGCATCTGTAGTGCCACTTAGCACCTAGTAGACTGAAAGGGAAATTTAGATAATATTTATATGTGACATGTAAAGGGTGTGTTAATTTGATCAATTTTGGATGGATTTGGATTTGATTCCTTCACTTCCTGTCTGTTTATAAAGGTTGTCGCCAAAACAAGAAAAAAAAAATGTAAGTAAAATAAAAATGTTTGTTTGCAAAAAAATGTAAGATGATTTCATATCAGCATGCAGAGCTGCATGCTGAGGTGATTTTTAGTCAAAGGAGGTAAAGGTTCACTTAAAAATGCATCACATGGTTTACTTCTCTCTTTATAAATTATTTTAAAATAACAAAAATAACTTCATTGAGCTATGGTGTGTTGAAATGCAGTGATGTATGTTGATGCGCTGTGTAAAAATGCAGACATGCTGTTATTTTTAAGCACCACACACCAAGGCAGTGTGTGTTGTTTTCAGTGTGTCTTTCTGTTAAGCATTAATCAGTGCAGAGCTGCACATCTCGATGCACCTGATGTGAGCTAGCTCTAATACCTTTTATGGTGGATTGGTTTGGAAAACAAATTAGGTGGAAAAAAAATTATCTTGTCTTTTAACAGGCACTTGTATGAAAAACCAACTCCAATCCAGGCACAAGCTATTCCTGCAATTATGTCTGGCCGTGACCTAATCGGTATTGCCAAAACCGGAAGTGGAAAAACAATTGCCTTCCTTCTGCCCATGTTTCGCCATATAATGGATCATAGACCTCTTGAAGATGGCGAAGGGCCAATAGGTAGGTAACAAAAAGTCCTTCAGCAGCTTTTGGGCATTTAATTTTAACTTGTTTTGTGTAGATGGCTTTATGACCCTTGCATATTGTTGTCTATCCTAATGTGTTCTTTTACTGTAGACGGCAAGTCTCCCCGTCTTCTCACACACACACACACACACCACCCTTAATAACTGTGTCCATTTTCAATTGGCTAGTCATTAGGTTGTGTAATTTGTTTCGTTTATACTCCTTGCTGTAACACGCCAAGTGTATGCAAGTTTCAAAATCTCATAATGGCTGCTACTCACGAGCCATTAAATTGGATCTTAGTTCCAAAAAATTGAGAATTGCTATCGTTTAGAGAACAACAAGGGATGTTAATTGTGGCTAAAAAATATACTGAAATATTTTACCTTTTTTTTTTTCATGAATTTCTTTTGGAAAATAGAAGTGCATTTCCTTTTGCCTTGAACAGCATAAATGTATATTTGTAGTGTGAGATTATATTTGATTTGTAGTGGTATTTGGTGATGTCACTATTGTGTAGTTCTACTTTGGAGGGCTTGATGGAAAGGTTGGTACCTGAAGACCTGCAGTGCAAGGATACTCTTGCTTCTGCTTCATACTTTTGTTCATTCTGTGGATGTTTTCTCCTCCGTGTCTTCCTGCTTCTTGATCATCTGACTTAAAGGAGAACTATGGGGGTCAGTGTTTTTCCCCATAGTTCTCCTTAGGGTAGCGGGAGGACACAAACTAGCGTCCTCCCGTTATCCTAAGCTCAGTATACCGCGAGCTACAGCTCGCGGTATACTGAGACGCCGCAGCCGGAGCGGATCCCGACGTAGATGACGGGATCCGCCCAGCTGCGTGAGTGACAGCTGGCTCTGCCTATCTAGAGGCAGAGCCAGCTGTACCCGCCCCCTCCCCCGTCCGTTCCGCCAGTCAGCGCTGGCAGATCGGAGCGGGGAGAGGGGAATCCAGCCCTCCCCCTGTCATGGCAGAGAGCCGTGACAGGATCGAGAGGTGAGCGAACCTGGTATGTGTTCGCTCACCTCCCGATCTACTGAGCCGACCTGTGACAGTCTCATTGTCACAGGTCGGCTAGAACTATGAGGTGAGTGGAAATCACTCATCTCATAGTTCTCCTTTTAAGGAAGCAAAGTTCTGGCTCTACCAAGATAGTCACCTACACACATAGACACTTTGGAGGACAAGGCATTATATGTTAGTAAGGGGTAATAGATCAAGGGGTGGAGAACACAGGCAATATCTGTGCTTAGTCCTTTGTATTCTGCTTGCTGTTTTTAGGTCAAGCTTCCACAGTTCAGGTTCTTTACTATCAGGGACCAGTTCATGGGCTTCAAAAAAACTATTTACAAAAGATAGTTGGGGAAATCCATAGTATCCCATGTCGAAGCCCAAATTACAATGATTTATTTTTCTACCACAGGTGCAAATTATTATTATTATTGCATAGTATTTATATAGCGCCAACAGTTTGCGCAGCGCAAATAAATAAATAATAAATGGATCAGATTAGTTTAAACTGACATATTGTGTTGGAGATTTGGGCTTTTAGCTAATTTTTTTGAGTGTTTAAACTAGAGGCCAAGTTTGGGCAAAGAGCAGAAGCCAGATGGTGAATGCACCTTTTTAACCTTTTAATTTAGCAATATACACAGTGTGGTCGTAGAGGTGTACTGGATGTAATTCTATAAAATTAATAAATCTGAATTAGCCACCATAACCACCAAGTGCTTTAATTGTACTAACCCTTTTGGTAGATGGGCTTGCTGGTAGAATGCAGGATTTGCTTTTATTTATCTTTAATTCAGACTAGTTCACAAATTTCTCAGTAATGCCTAGTCCTGGTTGTAGTGCAGGAATTTGTCTATTTTTTGCAGCCAGGGCTTCAGCTGCTAGAGCAGTGGTGGCGAACCTTGACACTCCAGTTGTTTTGGAAAGACAAGTCCCTTGAGGCATTGCAAGGCTCTGACAGCCACAGACATGACTCCCAGAGACAGGTGCATGTTGGGATTTTTAGTTTTGGAACAGCTGGACGGCCTTTTCTTGTGTGGGGCCAGCATGTCCCACTGCTCCACACAGGCGACAAAGGGAATATTTTAAAAAAGCCACCTAAAAAAAATGACATGATCGTACTATGTAAACTTGTTATTACTCAGTTAAAGGTCTATTTCTTGACCATTGAGGGAAACAGGAGATCTTCATTGTTAGAGAAATACTGCTGCATACAAGAGGATTAAACACTGGCAAGCAAAAAACGGTAGGCCAGCTTAGGATAACCCCCTTAATGATGACCTATTTTTGCTGGAACTTTTTACTTACTCTCTGATTTTCTTTTTTTTCTTCATTCAAGACTTTTCTCTACACTGCTGCTAGAGGGTGTCTCTTCGATTGCAGGTGTCTGCAGCCTTGCTTTTGTAGTGCCGCATCAAGACCTCACTGGACTGGATGCTTGCGGGGATAAACTGATAGTAACCTTTTGGCTCCAGGTTTCACTCTCCAGACTCCATTCTGGTAAAAGCTGGCTACAGAGCATTTTCTAGGTCCAGCTGCTGGAATTGCCTCAGTGCTTGCCCTGTCTCTAAAGACTCACTTTGTGAGTACACCGGATGGGCCAAGCACTGGGAGCTACCTCCTTTTACACAGGTCGCTGGGTGCCGTTAAAATCCCCTGTTTTCTGTCAATTTTTACTACAGAAGGGGGTTAACGCTGTGCGATTTGAGAGCTGATGTCATCCACTGCGTGGAGTTCTGTTTTCTGCCGTAGGGCATCAAGGAAGCATTTCCTCGCTGCTGCTTATAAAGAGCCACGTTGAACTTCATCTTAAATCTGAGTTTTTTACTACAGTCATACGCCTGCTCCCGCACATTCTCTAAATGATTTACCAGCGGCTTCTGAGCCATTGGCCGCAGTTTGCTCCAGTCCCTGTCTGATGAGACTAGAGTATCAACCTGTTGCTTCCACAAGTGCTGTTTCCACTTTTAAACACTTTCTCGTTGTGCCTGCTTTTCCAGCTCTTTCAGTGTAGATTGGAAACACCCTAAAAATCTGTTTGCTCCCCCAACACTTACTGGGTTTGTACCAGTTTGAGAAGAATTTTGTGCAGAAGTGATTTGGCAGTGTCCCACTTTAAAAAGGTGCTTATTATTCCAATAGAAGATGCACCCATCTCTAAGGATCGTTGCAGGGAATGCCACAGTACATCACCCATCAAGGAGTAACCAGAAGTCTCTCTGCAGCAAAAGAGGTAGATCGGATCCTGTCCTGGGCAGAATTTCTGGTTTGAGCCTTGTCCATTGTGTACGTCCAATGTGTAGAAAGTTGTAAGGCAGACTTCTTCAGCTGGCAGTGCCTGGACCCGGGAGAGTGGTCCCTACACCTGGAGGTGTTCGAGGACCAGTTTTGCAGGTGGGGGATGCCTGGTGTAGACTCCCTGGTCCCTTGTTTCAACAACAGACTGGACAGGTTTGTCTCCAGGTACAGGGATCCTCAAGTGGAAGCAGTGGTTGCTGTGGTGGAATCATTAGCTAAAAAAAAAAGCAAGGAAGGCTTCTTCCAGCAAGGTCTGTCATCAGACATGGAAGGCATTCTTTACTTGGTATGAGTCTCAGGGCTTCCACCCTAGCAGTTTCGCCTTGGGAGGAATCCTCTTTCTTGCTGCTGGGTCTGGACCAGATTTCTCTCTCAATACTATCAAGGGCAAGGTTTCTGCCCTTTCTGTCTTGTTCGAGAGACCTGTCTCTTCTCACTCCTTGATTAAAACAATTTTACAGGGAGTCTCCCATGCAGCTCCCTCTGTTGTTCCCATGTGACTCCATGAAATCTGGTTCTGTACCGGACTTCTTCAGATAGCACTGTTTGAACCTATTAGGGAAATTTCTCTCTACCCTCACCCACAAAGTGGTTTGCCTTGCAGCTATTACCACTGCAAGACAAGTGTCTAAGCTGGGGACTTTAGCCTTCAAGGAATTCTTTCTGGTTTTGCATTGTTACAAGGTGACGTTGAGGTCCAGGAATTCCTTCTTGCGTTAGGTAGTTTTTGCCTCTCACCTTAATTAGGACATCGTTCTTCCATTCCTCTGTCAGTCTCCAGATAAATTTTTCCTCTATTGTCTTAATGTGGTTTAGTTTGTAAGAGGCTCTTCTTGGTCACTGTGTCTTTCAGAAAGATTGATTTCCTTTTGTCCCTATAAGGGTGCCCTGGCTTCTCGTTCCAGCTTTTCTATGTGACTCAAGTAGACCATAATCCAAGCTTATGTCCTCAAGCATTGGGTTCCACCTTTTTCCTGTAAAGGCACACTCTACTAGAACTGTTAGCGCTTCTTGGGTTTTTCAGTATAAAGCAACCGTTTCCCAGATTTGTCTGGTCTGCACTTCAATAGCTTATTGAGAGTGTAAAGGTGACACTGGGGGTCTTTTGGACTCCCAGCAACACCTTTAAAGAGTACCTGTCACCACCATCTACTATCACATGGTGGGCTTGTAAGCCCCCCTATGTGATGGCAATTAAAGTTTTAAAAAAAAAACGTTTTTAAAATGAACATAAAATAAAATGTAAAAATAATGTGAATATTTTTTTAAAGTCCCCGCCCCGCGAGAATGCGAGTCTTAACGTAAACACGCGTCGGGTGTGCATACGTATGAAAACAATGAACGCGCTACACATGTTGGGTACCGCCGCACACGCCGTTGTGAGACCAATAATTCTAGGGCCATGTTTTTGGGTATCTCTAAACTGATGACCTGTGGGGGCTTTTAAAGCGTCGTCTATGGACTTTTTGGGGTAATGAATTTTGTCGCCGTTTCACGGGCGCACGCAAATTTTAACCTGGGCATGTTGGGTATCTTTTTACTCGTTGTAACCTCATCTTTTATATTTTATTATACAAATGGGTATTTAATTGTGTTTTTTGGTGAATTTAAGTGCATTTGTCACTAAATGTTGGGGTGTGATGGGTTGTGCTAATATCGTACAACATAAAAATTTGCAACTGCCACCATTTTATTCTATAGGATCTTGGCTTTCAGAAAATATATAATGTTTGGGGGTTTTAAGTAATTTTCAGGCCTAAAATGAGGAATATAATATGGGAGCAAAAACAAATGAAAAAAGGCCTCAGTCATGAAGGGGTTAGACATATGTGACCCTCAATAGAAACAAAATCCTTTTTTTGGACTACATTGAAGGATACTGGTCCCACCCCTCCCTGTTTATGAGCATGGCCTTGGTACTGCTTTGCTGCAAATCTGAGGTATGCTTGGTAGTAGGTGTGATTTTCCTGGGCTGTCCTAACGTGATTTAATTTAAATTTTTTGCCAGTGTCCAATCCACAAAAGGTATAACTGAAGGTTAAAGATTTCCTGTGTCCCTCAATGGACTCCAAGAAAAGGATTTTGTTTTTTCAACAATAAAAATAATCAATCACAGCAAACTGTACTGACAAATGTGGCCTGTAATTCTTAAACACTTTTCAGTATGAAAGTGACTTTAACCATTTGAAGACCAGGTGTTTAGACCCCCTTCCTGGCCAGTCCATTTTTCAGTATTTAGCGCTGTGGTACTTTGACATTTATTCTGTCATGCAACACTGTACTGAAATTAATTTTATAAAAACAAATTTGGGGAAAGATAGAGCTTGCTTTTGGTGGTATTAAATCACCACTGCAGGTTTTTATTTTTTACTATATTAAGAAAAAATTACTGACAATTTTGGGGAGAAAAATGTTTTTTTTTTACATTGTTAGGAAACAATTATTACCCAATTTTTTTAAAATATAAAAGACTGGGTCACGTCTGGTAAATAGACTCCAAACATGTCAAGCTTTAAAATTGCGTGCACCCATGAAATCGTAGAAAACTACCATACCCAAAATTGACCATGGGCGACGCTTTTAAAGCTTTTACTGCTCATCATTTTAGTGTCATCAGTGATTGATGGCCCTAGAATTATTGATCTCACTGCGACGTTCGCTATGATATGTAACGTGTGGTGTAATGGGCGCAATCGTTGTTTTCGCATGTATGCATATCTGACACATGTTTGCATGCCTGTATGTATGGGTGGAGACTTTTTTTTTTTTTTAAATAGTGTTTTTTTTTTTATTCTTTTTTTATGTGTAACTTTAATTTTTTTCACTTTTTTTTCCCCCATTTTATTGCTGTCACATAGGGGGCTAATAAATCCCCCCTATGTGATAGCAAAGATATGTGACTGGTCCTCTTTATGGAGACATCAGGGGTCTCCAAGACCCCTACTGTCACCTAAGTCCCCCCTGAAGAAGCTGATGAAGAGATCTGCTTCATCAGCTTCTCAAGCTGGAGAGTGACACAAGAATGCGGAAGTGATGTAATATACAACACTTCCGCATTCTGACAGCAGAGAGAGGGTACAGGAGGGAGATTGTGTACCGATTACCCTCTGATCCCCTGTCAGAGAGGCACTATGCTGGTCCTGGGCACGCAGAGCCCAGGACCTGTCTGCAGTGTATTAGCAGTGCTACATATAGAGTACACACTGCAGAAATAGATTTACAATTCTCCCCTGCAAACATGAATGGGTTAAATGATCCATAGTACAACTACATGGTATGTACTATGGCTCATTTAATCCATTCATATTAGCAGGGGATAATTGTAAATCTATTGTCTGCAGTGTGTACTCTATATGTAGCACTGCTAATACACTGCAGACATTAGATTTACAATTATCCTCTGCTAATATCAATAGGTTAATAGGGACCCCCCTTGCCCTCACTTACTGCTCGATGATGGCTGGTGCCTCACGACGTGCCTCGCTGGTGAGGTCGTAGTCGGCGCTGTGCGGAAGAGCAGCGGCGAGTCAGCGCTGGTCTGGTGGGAGGAGCTCCAGGTGTGGTCCTAATTTAGCTGGCCGGCGACTGCCCAGAGGTGCCACGCATGTCGGGATCCTCTGGGCAGTCGCCGGCCAGCTAAATTAGGACCCCACCTGGTGCTCCTCCCACCAGACCAGCGCTGACTCGCCGCTGCTCTCCCGCACAGCAGCCTGAAGGTAAAGAGAAAAAAATAGCGCAAGCATCGGCGCTATGTATCGCGGCACTTTGACAAGTACAGGTACTTGTCAAAATGCCCTGTATCAGTCCCAAAACCGATGCAAGTATCAATATATCTGGACATCCCTACCGCCAACTATAGAGGGCTACATATCCCAACAACACATTATACCGCAATGAAGAATACCGCCAACTATAGAGGACTTCAAATCCCAACAATACATTATACAGCAATGCAGAGTACCACCAACTATAGAAAACTATAGATCTCAGCAAACATTATATAGCAATGCAGAATAAGACCATCAGCTATGGAAAGCTGCAAATCCCAGAAATACATGCAACAGCAATGCAAAATAATATACGGCTGCATACTCTGTGTTGCTCTGGGGGTGGTGGCCTGATGTCTCCAGGGTTAGCGACCATCTAATATGCCTGTTTAGAGGCCGCGCTGCTGCCTGATTGTGACCGGCCCGGATCACATACCGAGGCGATCCAGGACGGTCGGATCTATTTTCAGAGGTTGTCGCTGAACCTGGGCTCGCGTGCCAGCAAAGAGGGCCCCCGTGCCCTCCCTGACACGCGTGCCATAGGTTCGCCACCAATGATCTAATAGGTAAGAAATCTATATTTTTTTTTTTAAATGTTGGTATGGTGTGTGAATAAGACCGCATAAACATATAATTGGGTTTTCTCAAATTTGACTGCAAAAATGGAGCTACACTTTAAAATCAGATTGCCTAGGCCCTGCCCCAAAATTACAACTATTCCCACCAAGTGAATACTGAAGTTGCAATAATGTTTCCTAAGAGCACACGTTACAACAGCACAGAGTTGATGTTTTTGCAATTTATTTTAATGTGACACTAAGCTAAAGCGTTAAAACTTAAAAATGTATTAAAGTACCATAACTATTAACAAAGATGCATCTTATTTGTGCATCCCTCTGCTGTAGATCCTTAAATCATCTCTGAATTTGTGTTGTCATTGCCCTTCAGGAGGGAGGCATCTTTTGTTCCCAATGGTCTGTGTGTGTGTGTGTGTGTGTGTGTGTGTGTGTGTTGTAAGCTTCCTCCCGTGATGGGATACAAATTATTCATGTTTAGTTTACTAATTTGTATTGAGATTATAGTCTCATGGGAGCAAGCTTGGAGCAGTGGCTACTTTACAACACACACAAGGACCGTGGGGAAAAAAAGGAAGGACAATGTCAGCACAAATTCAAACATGATTTAATGATCTACAGCTGAGTGATGCAAAAATAAGGTACAATATTGTTAATAGTTAAGGTACTTGAATGCATTTTTAAGGTTTAACTCCTGAGTTTAGTGTCACTTTAACAGTAGTAGCTGGCTTTGCAAAGAAATTATTTGTTTATAAAGTGGATGTATATGATTTGTGGCTAATAAGGAATGTATTTAACTGAAAATAAGCTGGAGTTTAACTTTAAAATGTTTTTAACACTGAATTTTGCTCTTATTTTCAGCTGTTATATTGACTCCAACAAGAGAGCTTGCTTTACAAATCACAAAAGAATGCAAAAAATTCTCCAAGCCTCTTGGACTGAGAGTAGTTTGTGTGTATGGTGGAACAGGCATCAGTGAGCAGGTAACACCAAAAAAAAAGTGTTTAGCCCTCTAATGTCTTACAAGTTTTGTGGCTAAACTGTGAATAACTATGTAACCCAGGGCTTGACAAATCCCAGGCGCCAGGTCACCATGGCGACTAGAAATTGCGTCCTGGCGCCTGGGCTTTTGTCAGTCTACTCCTCCAGCACATCAGCTCTGCTTCCCTCCCTTCTCCTCCCCACTGGGAGCCCGCTGAATGCTGCCGTCTGTGTCCCCTTCGATCCCTGCTGCTCTCCCTGCCTGGTTTAGCGGAGGCAGCGGGGATCGAAGGGGACACAGACTGCTGCAGCCGACACAATATAAATAAATATTTTTTTACATTAACTAGTTTGAGTTGTTACACCATTTATTTGTATAAATATATACTACATGTAAACAACTAATACAAGATGACTCATGTCGTTCAGTTTTGGATGCAAGATTTTTGAATATGAAAGTGAATCATTGGCTGTGTGCAGCCTGTATAAACAGCTTTTTTTATTCTGGGGGTGGGTGGTCTCCCTCCTGTGACTTGTTCCTTAGCATTTAAATATATATTCTTAACAAGTACTGTGAACATATCTTTTAAACTAGTGATCCCTCACCTCTCTAGCTGTTTGTACTATGAAGTAATTAATCACTTCAGTACCGCCATGTTGCACCCCCTTCATTACCAGACCATTTTTCAGTTTTCAGCGCTGTGCAAGTTCAGCTGAGAATTCCTGCATCGCTCCAGCAACACTGTAACAATATTAATTTTATATAAAATTTTGGGGACAAATAAAGCTTTCTTTTAGTGCTATTTAATGAACGCTTTCTTTTATTTTTACTATATAATGTAAAAAAGACCCCCACAAAGCCAGTTTCTTTTACCTTTTATAAATCATAGCAAATTAAAATGTCAGGACAGTATGAAAATTCCGGAAATGACCCCTTTTTGGAAACTTGACACTCCAGGGTGATCTAATTATTATTATTTTTTTGGCAATGAAGAAACTGGGGTTAATACACAGCTGCAGCTTATTTTTGCTCTAGGAGGCAATTAATGGCTGACTAATTCATTCACTAGTTCCTTTACTCTCCCCTGCCTCTAATGTAAGAGGAGGAAAGGGAAGGCCAATCACAGCGATCACACAACACAGAGCCAGTCGGATTGGCTCTGTGTCTAAAGCTGCTGTTCTCCGCTATCTAAGGAGAGCGAGAGCAGCAGCCGCGCGCACATGTACGTTTATGGGAGGACCTACAGGTAAGTCCTCCAGGAACAATGCACCAGCGTATCGACCGTTTTAATACAGTCTGGTCCACAAATGGTTAATTCTAAACTGTTCCCAAGATCACAACAGACTCTTGAGTTTCAGTTAGAATTATCTGTTGTTTGTTAACATTAGCGGGCTGTCATGCTGCCAAAATACTGTTGAAGTGGAAAATAGGAGAAGAGCTAACATTCTAGTGTTTCTTCATCCCAAAGCTATTGGCTACAGAAGTTAATGAGGGCTTGTTTTAAAGTATTTTTACCCCTTGTTAAATACCTTTTGTGTGCTTAGACTGGGCACAGGTTTACTATAATAAATGTTATATGTGCTTTTCCTGAGCACTGTTTTTTTTTGTTTTTCATTAAGATTGCTGAATTAAAACGAGGTGCAGAGATAATAGTTTGTACACCAGGTCGCATGATTGACATGCTAGCTGCAAACAATGGTGAGTTTACCTAATTTATTTTCCCAGTTTGGTATGTATTTGTATACTTATTGTAATGGCAAGTTTTGTTTTCCCGAAGTGCCCACATTTTTGCTTGGTAGCCCAAGTGAAAATGTGGGCTCTACTAAAAGGCATGTTGTAGAATTCACAAACATACCAGAATACTGTATTACAGTGTAAAAAGGCCATTTTGTAGTGGTAAGGCTTCTCTGGTTGAAATAACGCACACATTTAACAAACAACCAATACGTGGAAGGTTTCAGAAGATGAACTGGTTTTGCCAGAAACACACTGACAGTTTCAAAGTAAATGGGTTACAAACTAACATCAGACATCCTTGGGAGGAACCAATGTCTGATAAAGATGATTTGACTAGTTGGAAAACTTTTGCCACTGTCCTTTAATGGCTTAAAAATATGCTGGTAGCACAGGTTGCAAGCTGAGACACCTGAGATTTGCTAAAGAGTGATTGCATAACAAATCCATTAAACATTTTGTTAATTCCTTAATAATTGGTTCTTAAAATATTATCAAACCAGCCATGCTAAATAAAAGTGGTTTTTAACAACACATTCATTTTACATTGCCATATTTTTATTGAACAAATGATTTAAACGAACACTGTCACTTTTCCCATTATGGCAAAGTGACAGTGTCTGTGAAAATTCTTCTCCCCACCCAACCCACTTATACTTGCCTTTCCATCAATCCCCCACCACACTTGCCTCTAACTGAGCTGGTAGATTCTCAGTGTTTCTCAGTATGGGAGAACATGTGACTCCTCCTTCAGGGACTCGATCCACTGATACCCAATTTTACAGTGATCTGCTGCTGCTCCTACCTTCGACACCTTCGATCATGTGACAAGATTGACCTTTAGACCCAAGTACTGTCACATGCTCTTCCATACCTAGAAGCACTGTGTTTTTTGCACAAGCATGGATGGTGGGGGATCAGTGGCGAAGTATCAGTTGGTTTGGTGGCTGGGAAAGCCTTTCCATAGACACTAATTTTGCCCATAATGGGCAAAGTGACTGTTTCTTTAAACAAGTAAGATGATTAGTGGAACTTTAACATCTAATGCTGATTAAACCTTATACAAAACTCTATTTTCCATAGTTCATGACGTTTTGCAATAACAGCCACTTTTTGACAATGCAACTGCTTTTCAGTAGGGTTAAGATCAATCCTCTGTGCTTGGCATTGTAAAATATGGAATGTCCCCTGAGTCGCTGTTAGTTAACTGCTATGATTTTAACCATTTTCCAGTTCCATTATGTAGTGTTTTGTGAGTTTAAGATTATACCCTAAATATTTCCTGATACTACTTTGGAATTGTTGTATTGATTCCAGATGTCCTTTAGGAGCAAAGCATTTTCATATTTTTGTACCCCCTTCACCATGTTTCATAGTTGGGTTGCAATTTATGGTTATTTCCTGATTTATAATGCTGTGTACTTATACCAAATATTATAACTTTTGTCTCGTATGTCCATGTTCCAGTGTTGCTTTAGCAAATCCTGGTGGTCACTTAATATATGTAGGAACATTTATATTTTTTTGCACCATAAACATCAAACGTATCCAGTTTTCTTTTGCAGTTAATACAGATGCTATCTAGTGATGACAGGAGATCCTTAGCTGTCACCTGCTTGGCAATTAAAATGTGGTCCTCTTTAAGCAGAATTCTGTGGTGAGGCTCAGGTAATCAAGAGTTTTATTTCCTCCTGCAGCACTGCAAGTAAAACCAGTGCCTGAAATGGACTCCTTGACTCCACAAAGTTCAAGTAGCTATAGGATAATATAGAGAAAGAGGTTACCCTTTTCAATTTTTAAATATTCTAGGGGTTGTCATATTTTTCTGTTTATTGTCCATTGGAAAAGTCCCAAAAGTAGGGGAATAAACATTGCCTCTAGGGAGAGGGGCTATAAAAAAAAAGAAATTGTATGACAATTTAAAATGTGTGTTTGTTAAATAAAACTGACTATTAGTATGACGTAGCGTTTTAAGGGTAATTCCACTTTCCCAGGCATATTTGGGAAAACGGAATTACCCCCGCCAATCTGCGCCCCCCCTCTCGGCTGCTCTTACCTTTTGAAGAAATGCTGCTTCCCCTCTGCGGCTGCCAGTGTAAGATGTGTCCCCTGTACACAGCATTGCAGCCCTGCACTATAAATGTCAAATTACGCTTGCAAATGGTGAGCCCTCATTGGTCAGCTTGGCAAGAAACACTTCTCATTGGTCAGCATGGTGAGGTGACCGTACTGGCTAATGCTCTCTATTTGTGTAATTTGAAATACCTAGTTTAGGGCTGCAATGTTGTGTATGGACTGTACACCGGGAGACGTGGAGGGGAATATTATTTAGTCCCTGGTTTCTTGGTAATTCCCAAAGAATCTAGTGCAGTGTCTTACCTTGTAGGAAAGAATAGCATAGAACAGTGTTGTGTCTACATTGACAAGATCCAGCTTTCTGCATTATTACAATTTGGTCCAACGTTCCTGGAATAGGGTTTGCAAGGCTGGATGGGTTCACCCAACCTGAAGCTATATTCGATCATGGGTTTCGTTTTTGTGACCCGCCACCCCCTCAAGAATTATACCCAATTGGAGGTGCCTACGATTGGTTTCTTGCTTGTTTGAAGGCAAGATTAAGTGGAAGAGCAAACACTTTAGGATGAACAAATGTTTCAAATTGTGTACCTCAAGAGAGCCTGCCATGTGTGTTTTATTGCAGAGGACTGAGACCTAAATGAGCCCTGCAAGCAGTCGGTTTGATACCAGGATGTTGAATTGTTTTTTAAACCTTTCCAAGAGTATATAATGAAACATTTTACAATTGCCTTCTGGAATAGCTATGTAATTCAGTGGCTAAAAAAACTTGCTATTACAATCATAGGTTGAGGTTTTTTGGCATTTATATCTGTTTGTTTTGCATGCAGAACTTGTCTGTTTTTAGAAATCTTTGTACCATGAAAAAAAACTTACTAAACTGTTACATTGTTTAACTTCTGTGGGAAAAATATATCCGTGCAAGATATATAGAACTGGATTTCCAAGACTTCTCTCTTCTGAGGTAGGTTTATTCTGCCATTTTGTGAGGATGCAGTTTTGAAAAAGCAAAAACCTAATGATGGTAAGGCATTTCAAGGTTGGAGTTAATTATCATGTGATATATTTTTCCACATGGATACTCTTAGGAATATTAATATGGTATGAACTACAATGCCACGGTGTTTATTCTGCTCATAAATGCTGGATTCCATTATTTGTTTGAATGGGGCAAGCAGGATAAATAATCTCACACACAATTTTGTTGCTCCCAGCTGGGCATCCATGTTTAATATAATTGGGCTGTTCTTACCCATAACACAGTTTGATGGTCTGCATTTTGAATGACAACTGAAGGCAGGCAAAGGCAAAGCAACTTTGCTGAACCATGCATTTGCTTACTGGTTCAGGTATTTGAATTATGGTATGTTAAAAAAAGTCATATAATTTCACTGGTTAATGCATTTTGTCAAGTGCGGTGAACTACCCTTTCTGAGCCATTGTCTCTTAAGGCCCATTCACACCTGTGCATCTCAGTTGCACTGCACTGTGCAATTAACACACACTATCCCACAAATTCAAATGAATGACGGCTGCTGCGCTCTTAACACCTGGTGGTTATGTTGTACGATAACGTGCATTAATCGCACAGTACCGTGCAATCAGCGCAACACATAGTTGTGAACAGGTCCTTATCCAGGACTGCTACTGTTATTTCAAGCATTTCAAGATCTGTTCTTGTTGTTCAAAATGCAAGAGCTTTAAAATGTAAGTTTTCAATATTTGAATTTTGCACGCTCCCCCATCCCAAGCAGAAAAGTCCATGCCCGCCCAGACACTGCAGCTGAAGAACATTGTGCTCTGTGTGAAAGCCGCTGTCTTTCTACAGTGGCCTGACGCATCCCCTACCTTATCTTTAACGCTCAACATTGCTGAATGTAGATAAACCACTGATTCTACCCACAGCACGTTTTTACCCACCACAGGTGGCCATTAGTTATGATGAAGTATTGAAAATGAAAAAGAAACAACATTTTTGTTTTAAAGCACCATGGCTTTTAGTGTCAATTTTCTTAGACTAAAATTGGGCCTTTCAGTACACAAGAAAAGTGGACTGTAATGTATTATTTGGTCATTGTTTTGATCAGTTTTTGGGTGAATCCTGGCATGTTCATGGACTCATTAGCTTATCTAAACTCATTGAGGGGAGATGCCTCTCAGTTCCAGGGTTATGGCACTATCCATTGTAATGTCGGCTACATGGTTGTTCCTATATTCCAGGAGAAAATTTCAGCAGGTGAAAGATGTGGCAAGGCGGTAGAGCCAAATTGTAGGAAAATATGAGGTGATTGCACTTACCTATATTCACCTGAGCATGCAGTCTTGGATGGGCTGACCCTGAATTATTAAGGACATTCATTTACATCTGAATAGACTGCCATCTATCTTTGTAAATTGTGCAATTAGTTCCATAGGGCAACCAGTGGGCAAAGTGCGTTTGCTAAATCTGGGACACATATTTTGGGCTTCTGCCTTCCACACATGCGCTGTAATCTCTAATATGTTCTTTCCTAGGTGACTGCTGTCATAAATTGCCTAACGTGGCTCCAGGCTCCACCTCAGTCTTAGTTTTATGATGTGTGCTTGGAGAGGGCTGAATTATGCAGGTCCTCGTAGCCATGAGATGGTACGCAAGAGTAGGCACAACTTACATCCAGTTATGAGGGCCTTATATACAATCATATGAGATTTTCCTAGCAAAGTGAAGTTTGTTATGCTAGGTTTAAACATTTTATTTGACTAATTTATTTTGAAACATATTTTCACAGTCACTTTATTAACATAGATCGTTTTAAACAATCCTTCACTTATCTTTCTTTGTGATTTTCCAATGTACAGGTCGAGTAACCAATTTCCGACGGGCTACTTATATTGTTCTTGATGAAGCAGACCGTATGTTTGACATGGGCTTTGAACCACAGGTAAACAGCAAGACATGACAAAATGGCATTGTCACGATGTATTGGCTCATCCTAACCATATCAGTCTATGATTTCTTCAAACACAGTTTGACACCAAAAGTTTAAAATAGATATTTTGTTAGGAAAACTAGTACCTGATTTTAAGACAAAATTTAAGTTAATTAATTCTGCTTTTGGTATTTACACAGCAATCGTTTTCTCTCATTTTTTGAAATAAAATGTCTTTTATATTGACCAGCAGTGTGATACACATACTGTAGACCAGGGTTACAGGAAAGGCATGCAAGATCCAGTTAGAATTGTATTCATAGATGTTTTGACTACCAGTGTAAATAAAAATGTGTGTGGTCACCTAAAGATGCCTGAAAACCAGTATAGAAGCCAGCTTATCCCTAAACCACTATAAAACAACTGAGATTAGTTGCTAGTGGGCATAATAATTCTGGATTCCCAAAGACCAGTCATATTTTTACTCTGCAAGACTTACAGTGAGGAAAATAATTGTTTGATCCCCTGCAAATTTTGTAAGTTTGCCCACTTACAAGGAAATTAAAGGTCTATAATTTTTATCATAGGTGTATTTTAAATGATAGAGACAGAGTATCAACCAAAAATCCAGAAAAAGCACATGATACAAATGTTATAAATTGAGCTGCACTTCAGTGAGTAAAATAAGTATTTGATCCCCTACCAACCAACAATAGTTCTGGCTCCCACAGACTGGATATGTGCTAAACAGATTAGTCCTGTCAATTTAAGAAGGTGCTCCTAGCGACAACTCGTTATGTATATAAAAGACACCTGCCCACAGAATCTCTTTCATCCATTCAAACCTCACCACCAAGGGCAAGACCAAAGAGGTGTCAAAGGACGTTAGGGACAAGATTGTAGACCTGCAAAAGGCTGCAATGGGCTACAAGACTATCAACAAGAACCTTGGTGAGAAGGAAACAACTGTTGGAGTGATTATTTGCAAATGGAAGGAATACAAAATAACCATCAATCGCTCTCAGTCTGGAGCTCCATGCAGGATTTCGCCTCATGGGGTAAGGATGATCATGAGAAAAGTGAGGTATCAGCCCAGAACTACACGGGAAGAGCTTGTGAACGATCTCAAGGCAGTTGGGACCACAGTCACCAAACAAACCATTGGTAACACAATACACCGCCATGGATTGAGATCCTGCAACGCCCGCAAGGTCCCCCTTCTCAAGAAGGCACATGTACAGGCCGATCTGAAGTTTTCCAATGAAAATCTAAATGATTCAGAGAAGGATTGGCAGAAAGTTCTGTTTTTGGCATTAACTCGACTCGCCGTGTTTGGAGGAAGAAAAATGATGACTATGACCCTACTAATACCATACCTACAGTGAAGCACGGAGGTGGAAATATAATGCTCTTTGGCTGTTTCGCTAAAGGTACAGGCCGACTTTGCCGCATTGAGGGGCCTACGGACGGGGTCATGTATTGTAAAATCGTTCATGCTTTTTTTTTTTTTTTTTGATTAAATGGTGTTTTTATTTACTTGGAATTCCACTTCAAAGGATAAGATTTTAAATCTTTAAGAGTATCCACCTTATTTGCTTTCGATTCTGTAATGCATTATTTGGCTACACTTTGATTTTTTCAGGTTATGAGAATCATTGACAATATTCGACCAGATCGTCAAACTGTTATGTTCTCTGCTACGTTTCCAAGGGCTATGGAAGCTTTAGCAAGGAGAATACTGAGCAAGCCAATAGAGGTCCAAGTTGGAGGAAGAAGCGTGGTGTGTTCTGATGTTGAACAGCATGTGGTATGTACTTTATAAAAGCTTTTTTATAGAGGAATCAATATATAGGCTAGTAGAATATGTAAATGTTTACTTACATAAAGGTATAGATAGAACAAAAGTTGCATTTATTTACTTGAACATCTGTCCTACTAAGATCTGTACGTGCTGCTGCATCTTCACAGTGGTGAACAAGAGCAGCGGGGAAGCAAAAGGAAGGAAAATAAAATATACTTTGGGGCTGGCTTTAAAATTAACATTTTTTTTGCCCTATGTAAGAAAAACACTCACTTTATCAATGTTCATGACCTATATTATATACTAATATAATATACTTATATACTAACTTCTTATATTACTAATGTGGCTCCACTTTGTGGCCTAGTACAAGTGATAAAGGACCATCCATGATGCTGACAGTACCCAATAAAGGACTGTCACTTTCTGCCCCAAATGCCTCATACATGCAGGGATTTGAATATGCCCTACACAAAATGACAGTGGGCTTGTGTAGTTAATGTTTTCTCATCTCGGTTCTGCCTGCCTCCATTTTTTAAGGGCTGATTTCACATTATGCACGTCAGCAGAGTGCATTGGAAATTGGCATCATTCATCACACTACTCAGTCACCACACCAATCACTGTACAGTATATTAAGAAAATGCACTCGTCACATCTCATACCGTATTTTAGAGCTCCCAGCAGTGGATCAACAGGCTGTCACTTGTCAAAAGTATGGCACAGAATAGTAGTATCTGCATGCTCCTAGAATATAGTTTGCATGTATTGCATTTGTAACTATTGGAATGGTGAAAGAGCTCTTACTCCAGAGTTCATTGGAGTACACTGCACTGCTTTCTCCTCTACTGTGAGTATAGGAGGTTTGGACACTATGCAATACAAAACGGACCAGCTTCCTCTAGTGGCCATACCAGTAGAGCTCAGTTTAGCTTAGTGCCTTGAAGATGTAAGATGCCTTTTCCTGTGCTACTGGATTTTAACTAGTTTTCAGATGATTCTTCTTTTAGTTTGCTGCTGAAAGTTTCCTGCATAGTTTCCCCAACAGCCTACAAATGCAGAGCTTTCATGTATCAACCAAATTCATTACTCAACCGAAGTCATATCTCAGTGTTTGCTAATGATACGAAAATTGGGAGGGTAGTAGACACAGACTTAGACATTATAACATTACAGGAGGACCTGGAGAAAATCGGGGAGTGGGCAGATGAAGTTCAATGTCGATAAATGTAAGGTAATGCACCTTGGAGCTAAAAATAGGCAAATGGACTACACACTTATGGGTATGCAACTAGGGAAGTCGGAAACGGAGAAGGATTTGGGGGGTCATTATAGACCGCAGATTGAAGAACAGCTCGCAGTGCCAGGCCGCTGTAAACAAAGCTAGCAGAGTCCTGTCTTGCATTAAGAAGGGGATGTATTGCAGAGACAAGTCCATAATTTTGCCTCTTTATAGATCACTGGTTCGGCCACATCTGGAGTATGCGGTCCAGTTTTGGTCACCAATACTCAGAAAGGATGTCCTTGAGCTGGAAAAAGTCCAGAAGAGGGCAACCAAACTCATTAAGGGGTTCGAGGATCTGAACTATGAAACAAGGTTGTTAAAATTAAATATGTTCTCGTTGGAGGTTAGGAGATTAAGGGGGGACATGATTTTTATGTACAAACTATTCAAGGATGACAGCAACCTCAGTAACAAACTGTTTACGGTCAGCTCTGTAACAAAGACCAGAGGGCACAAGCTAAAATTGGAGGAAAAAAAAATTCACCACACAGGGTGCAAGGGGTTCTTCACAGTTAAAGCGGTTAAGGTCTGGAACTCGCTGCCACAGGAAGTGATTTCAGCTAAGAATGTGGAATCATTCAAGAGACTCCTGGACGAGTTCCTGGGAGACCAGAACATTAAGGGGTACAGGTATAGCTAAGAGAAAAATCACACATGGACGCACACAGCTCATAAATGCATACACACAATAGGTTGGACTTGATGGACTTATGTCTTTATTCAACCTCAAATACTATGTAACTACTGTGACAGCTCTTTGTCACAGGAGTTGTTATTCCAGGAACAGTGTTAACTATTAGACTGACTGCATTGAGAGTGTCATGCCAGATCACAAAATTGAGGAATTCATCCCCAGTGGTTTTCACAAACCTTTTTTTGACTTTACTCCTGCTTTGTAAATGTACTCCTATGCCTATAAAAGTCCACATATAGTGGGCTACTAGCCACTATATGCTGACAGTGCAGAGCCACACTGCAGCCTGGAAGTATCCCAACAATATTGTCTGGATCCACCTGGCTGCCTAATTGGCAGCTGGCTATGCCTCTCTACAGCCAAATCCAGCTGTGCCCTGCCCCCCCCCCCTTCTTTCCTTTTGATGAGTGTTGGAGGAACAGACAGGGTAGAGGGGAATCCTTGCAGGGAGCAGTGACTGATAGTCACCATTCTCTGCTGGGCGGAGACCGTGAGCTGAGCGTTTAATGGTTACAGTATATTTGAGAGCTGAGTGATAAAGAGCTGGCGTGTGACAGCTGCAGTGTCCCACGCCAGCTCGAAGTATTGTGAAGAGTATATTTTACTCTTCCAATATTTCTCCTTTAATTTGTTGCTCATACTTGCCCCTTTTTGTTCTCTGTTGAGTTTTCTTGCCTGTTCCTTTTTTGGACTGCTTTTGAGCATAGCACAGCTAGAATAAGATGTGCTGTGTACTACATTGAACACTAGAATAGTCAGGATTTTTACTTACCCTAAATTTCTTTTCTCCAGTACTTGGAGGGAAGGGAGCTGTGTCCCCCCAATTGTTTGGCTATATTATCATTCAGCTGTAGTCATGGTCCAGTTTTTTTGAGAGGGGTGTTTCTTTTCTATTTACTGCTTGCAACAACTGTGCTCTAGAGCAAGAACAGGGGTATAGCCATTACAGGGTGTTGCTACATCTATTTTACATAGGGGGTTCATTTATAAAAATTCAGTTGGATGGATGCCATTTGCCCAGCACTTTAGGGCCCCTAGATGGCACTGAGTATAGGGGCACTAGTGCCATGTGAACAGCAGCCAGGTGGAACTTTTATAAATGAACCCCATAGTGTTCAAAACTTCAGTAGGCAGTATATGCACATATGGAATAAGAATAGCTGTCTCCTATAATTAACTACTGGTCAAAATAATTTTATGGGGAGTGAAAAAATCCTGCTTTGTGTTGGATTGTTGCCTAACATCTAACTGCATGTTATTGTCTGTGGATATTTATAAAAAAAATTATATGGCGCTAGCATCTAATGTTTTACATAAAATGACATTGTTAACCTGTGTTTCCCAGTGTGTGCTTTCCCAGTCTGCTGTTGACAAAAAAAGCATTCTACAATTTTTTTTATTTTTTTTAGGTAATTAGTAGTATATCCTCTTTTTTATTAGATTGTAATAGAGGAAGACAAGAAGTTTCTGAAATTACTGGAGCTTTTGGGGCATTACCAGGAAAAAGGATCTGTCATTATTTTTGTTGATAAACAGGAACATGCAGATGGATTACTGAAAGACTTAATGAGAGCATCATATCCCTGCCTATCACTTCATGGAGGTAATGTACAATTTGTTTTCAATTATTCATCTTTAAAATACCATTAAGATTTCATATCTTAGTCACTGAAATATATCTGAATGGAAGACGCATGAGCATAGATGCATAACCTTGATATTGTAGGGAAATTATTAGAATTTCTGCACAGTAGTCACTCTAGTCAGAAATAATTCCTTATTGTCCCACAGTCACCATAGTCACCTACTCAGACCTACCCTGAAAATTTCAGAAAAAAAGCATAAATCTGGTTGGCGGCTGTAGTACAATAAAGATAGTTCTTTGTATGGATACTTCTTGGCTCCTATATGTTCATTTGTTCTAAACTAAAACTATTCACAACTCTCCACTTTGTTAAATATATCCTTTGCTACCTCTACTAATGTCAATATTTCTCTGTTGTTCATTGAAGGACACAGCAGGGATCTTGAGTCTCTAAAGACAGGGTTATAGCGCCACCTTCAGAAGTAGGACACTAGGCAATAGACAAAAGTACAGCCTAGGGGGGTGGCCCCTGATGGTGGTCAAACCCCCTAACAGCTAGAAGCAGCCCTGAAGATAAAAAAAGGTGCCATCCCTGCGAGCACTCCTCCCGAACAGGAGTGCTGTCTGCCTGGAAGGGCACTGTGACAAAGCAACAAGTCTCTTGGTCCCGTACCCCTCTTCCCCCAGCCCCCCACCCCACCCCAAAATGGAGGAAAACTCACAGGCTGCCATTAAGTTGAGGATAGAGGTGTCGAGGCCGACCCCACACGTAGCTTAGTATCTGCATGCGCTTGATGGCTGAGCAGGGGGGTATTACAAGGATCTATATTATCCAGCCTGTTACCCTTGATTAAAGTCTTGAAGACAGAATAAAAAAGGAAAAATTATTCCCTGCCAAAAAAGGGGAACCAGGATCCCAGCAGGGAGATCAAGCCTTTAATCATTGACACTAGGAGAAATACTGAGCTGCTTCTAGCTGTTATCTGGTTTGGTCACCATGAGGGGCCACCCCTAGGCTGTACTTTTTTGTTTTAGTTTTTTTTGTGCCTAGTGTCTTACTCTTGAAGGTGGCACTATATTCCTGTCATCAGAGATTCAAGATCTCCGCTGTGTCCTTCGATGAAAGCAGAGAAAAGGATTTCATGGGTAGTACAAAAATCCTGTTTTTATTACTACTGGAATACGCAAGTAATATACATACCATTAAGCCCCTCCAGCGAGTCACATTTTCTCTATTTTGAAGACATACTGCAGTGACCTGCATTTTACTGCACCGGTTAATTGCAAGTCACCACAAGGAGACATGGAAAACAGTTGTTTATTATGTGTCCCATTCACACCACAATGTGCAGTGATAACATGTAAACATGCTGCCCTTTATCGTAGCAATAGATGTCACAGCAGGTCGCCACACAGCAGCACAACACATCACACTGCTGTGCGGGGACCTTTATTGGAGTGTACACTCTACATAAAGTTAAAAAAAAGAAAAACATTTAAACCGTGATAGCTTTGGCAGTGTGCGATACAAAGCATACTGCCAGAGCTGCCACAACGCACTAGCTAGTGAATACCAGCCCATACAGTCACTTCTAGAATCTTCCCAATCTGACACTTGTGTCAAATGCCTGTTGTCCCCCCCCCCCTTTTTTTTATCTGCAGTTAGTAGTGTATCACTGCATCTCTCTTACAGAGCCACTGCACTGTCAATAAACATATCACTGTATTTGTGATGGGAGCTTCAAAGACATACTTAGTGATGTAGTGCCTGGGGGGGGGAGAAAATGGTAGCACGAAGAGACAGGCATCCGACACACTCCGAAGTGACAGATTGGGAAGAGAGGAAAATATAATGCATGCCTTTCTTAAAAAAAGAAGTAAATAAAAAATAAACGTAAAAAGCTCTCTTAAGGTAGAAAGTTAGATCAGTTTGTCAATTTTTCTTTTTTTATTGGTTCACCATGGCTCAATAAAAACACAGCATTGTACATTTTTGTTATTGTTTAATGTGAGTTTGTCACAATCCTGGGCATATTAAATCCAGCATATGATTAAAATATGCATAAAGGGTTACCTCCTGTAAAAAAAACTGAGGGGAATTTATCAAAACTGGAGCAGACAAAATCTAGAGCAGCTGTGCATGGAAACCAATCCGTTTCTCTCTCTTCAGTTTGTTCAGTTAAGCTTTGAAAATGAACCGGGAAAGCTGATTGGTTGCCATGCACAGCTGCTCCAGTTTTTGTCTGCTCCAGTTTTGATAAATTCTGCACAGTGTGTTTTAGTATTGTGCAGCTGAAGTCAATACTGCCCCTCCCAGCTCCCTTGTTTGTCAGTAAGGCTGCCGGTAACATTAAGGAACACTAGAGATGTTCAGTAGGTTGGTGGGAGCTTTTATTTTACTGAAAAGGTTAAGATTTACTGTCTGGATCTACTGATCTATTTGACATGCAGTTTTTATAGAGGGTATCTCTATTTTATGCAGTACTTAATGTTGGATAAAGAGCAGATCACATTTTTGAGCAATTTATGTAAAAAAATTCTACGGGTTTAACAACTTGATTTGCTTTAGAAGATGAAAACTTTGGAATGGTTGTACTTACCCATTATTCAAGCATATTTAAAGCCCAAACCTTTTTCTTTTTCATCCATTGGGGAACACAGGAAATCTTTTGGGTTATAATTCCACCTACAGGAGAAATGGACAAAAAAAAAAACCACAACTGTTAGCCACACAGGATAACCTTGCCCACAACCAGTGTACCTCTATTTTTTGCTAGCGTAAAGAGTGGACATACATCAGCCATAAGGGAGGAACCAGAAATCTCGCCACAGCAAGATGGGTAGTTTGGATGCTTTGCTGGGCAAAACTTCACATTCCCCCCTTGTTAAAGTAGAACTGTGGGGACAAAGTTTAATAATAATAGTTTAATAACCCTTGCAGTGGAACTACCCCCGCACTGCAAGGGTTAAAGTGACATTAAACCCTCAGATTTTTTAACATAAACCAATACTGTAATGTGTGCCTTACTCAAATCCATGGTTGTTTCCCTTCTCTTCCTTTTAAATCTGTATCTCTCCTCATGCTTGGGGAGAACTTCCCTTTGCAGCTGAGTGCCTCTTCCTGTAGTGCTGGCTCAGGTTGTGAACCTTCAGACAGACGCCATGTATCCATTTCAGAGACAAGGCAGTCTGCTGCAAAACAGAAGTTCTGCCCAGCATGAGAAGAGATACGGATTTAAAAGGAAGAGAAGGGAAACAACCATGGATTACAGTAAGGCACACATTACAGTATTGTTTTATGTTAAAAAATCTGAGGGTTTAATGTCACTTTAACTGCTAGTTTTTGTGTAGGTGCTTTAAAAAAAAAAAAAAAGGTTACTCACCGTAACTGCTGAGCCGGCTCCCTGCTTCTGCAGTCACTGAAGCCTGTCTCCTCCTCCACTGCACAGATTAAATGTTCCTCAGCGTCCTGCACTCATTTAGAACATGATGACACAAGGATCCTTAGACAGATGCACCGGACGGGAAGAGAGGCTCAAATGATTGGGTGAGTTGTTTTTTTTGTTTTTTTTGAGCCTAGACACAATCAGTTGGAAGTGCTGGGCGTAGCCCCACTGCAAGGGTTAATAAAAAATGTTGTTTGGAGTTCTTTAAATTATTGACAGGCAGACTATCTGCAACAGTGGAGTGGTCCCTATATACGGAGGTGTTATAGGACCAGCGCCACATGTGGGAAACACTGGATATGGACCTCCTGGCCTCCGGGTTCAAAAATAAACTAGACTGGTTTGTCTCCACGTAAAGGGAAGCTTTAGCATAGTCAATGGATGCACTGGTGGCTCAATGGAATCGTTGTACCCTGATCTATGCCTTTCCTTCCATGAAACGCCTTCTTTGTCTTCTTAGCTGGATTGAGATGGAGGTGATCCTCATAACTCTAGTTTGTCTAAGGCAGATGTAATACACCAACCTTGTTAGACTGCTGGCAGACAATCCGCCGACTATTACAGATCTGTCCAATATCTAAAATACCAATTTACCATCCTACTTCATAGTTGCCGGAATTAACGGCATGAGTGTTGAAGCCCAGGTTTTTAAAAGACAATGCCATCTCTGATTCGTATATTGCCTAAACCTAAGAAGGCCAATTCTCCTTACTTTCCAACAGCTGGATCTGGATGAGCATTTGGCTCTGAGCTTTATGAAAATCTCCAGGTTTCTATATTTTATGAAGACTCTGAACGCCCACTCAAAAATTTTTTAGAGAGAGTCTCCCTTGTACCTCCCCCTGTTTGTGCTCTTGTCACTATGTGTGATCTTTATCTGATTATATCTGCATTTCACAAACTGCTGTTTTGAACCCATTAGAGGCATTTCTCTCTCTATTCTCACCCACAAGGTGAGTGTCTGTCTTAACTGGATGTCTTTATACTGCGCTAAACTCTTTACTGAATAGGGACATGGTGGTATTGACCCAAGGAAACTTCCCTCTGTTGTCTCGATGTGGTTAAAGCTATGAGAGTCGCTGCTTCTTTTGGGAAGTCTGATTCCTAATTTGTTTTCCCAGATGTAACCTTTAAGGGTGCACTGGCTTGTCTTTCCAGGTGGATCAGGCAGAACATCATCAAAGTTTATGGTCTAGGGGCGTGGCCAGCAGCCCCATGTAGTCAGACGTGTGATCATGGTGCTCTCGATATTGATCCTGAATATTACCCGCTGGGCTTACCTGGATCTCCTTCCTTACCGGCTGACTGCCTAGGTATTGTAGACACCCGCGAGCTGCTTTCTGAGCCGCGGGACTCCCATCTTGCTCCGGCGCAATGTCTAAAAAGAAAGACGGCAAAAGGCCTTGACCCAAGATGGCGGCAGCGGCTCGTACCATGCGCTCCCCACCCCCAGCAAGCAATCGGGAGACAGGAGCATTTCGCCCGACACCCCAGCCAGGGCACGCCAATTCTCCTAATCGGCGGATCGCGCCTCCTGCAGTGACCTGGGGGCCTGACCCTCCACATTTGTCTGCCTCGGATTCGGACGGTCCGGACAAAACCGCAGTGACTGAGTACTATTTCTAAGGCCCCCAAAGCACCTAAGGCCAAATCAGTTGAACCTACCATTTCAGATGCCTTTTCGGCTGTGCAGCTCTGTAACTCCGCGCTGACCTCTCTCACAGATCAGGTGCAGGGGATGAGAGCAGATATCTCCTTTATGCGCCATGATCTGCAGAAGATGCGGGACCGCACGTCTGCTCTGGAAGGCAGGGTTAATGGCCTGGAAGACTCTACGTACCCATTGCTGGCTGACGTCAAAACAGCATTGCACGATATTTCTGCACATACCCTGAAAATGGATGATGTTGAAAACCGGCGGCGCCGCAATAACGTCCGTGTGGTCGGCATACCAGAGCGTACTGAAGGGGACAATGCTACTGATTTTGTTGAATGTGTGAGGTCTTTGGGAAGACATACCTGTCCCCACTCATAGAGAGCTCATAGAGTTCCCTCTCTTTACCACCTGGAAATCCTCCTAGGCCTTTACTGATCCGGCTTCTCAATTATCGTGACAAGGAACGCATAATACGAAAGGCGTGCAACCTGGGGGAAATCTCTCTGGCCGGCTCTAGGGTCATGCTGTTTCCTGACTTCTCCCAAGAGGTTCAAAATTCCTGAATGTTAAGAAGCGTCTCCAGCATCTTCGCCTGTCATACTCCATGATCTACCCTGCGAGGCTTCAAGTGATTGCTGATGGAGAAACACCTGAGTACTCAGCTTTGCTCCCGGAGTGTGTTTTTCCTCTTCTCTACCGTATACCACCCAACTCAGTTGCAAATATGAGAAGAACTCACCCCCCTCTGTGTTTTTGGCACTGTCGCACTGGAAGGCGTCCCTATTGTTTTTTTGTTTTGGGATGCCCATAGTGACATGGACTGTTGCCACCTTTCCCCAAAGGTTTCCCTGCGTGGACGGTGTTACCATTGTTGTTTACTGTTCAAGTTCTACTGAATAGCTTTTTTCCAAATGTTTTTTTCCTTTTTTTGTTTTGTTTTTAGTGTTCTTGACGCTCTATCAACATGTTCTACTGTGTCTAGCCACATTCTCGTGAGACCTTCGTGGACGGGTCTTGTTATACATTCCTAATGTTAGTCTCATATGTCATGCATTGCCTATGTCTGACACTTGTCTCCTGGAATGTGAGGGGTCTGGGAGATGTTGCGAAGAGGCGCTCTGTCCTTGATTGTATTCTTTGTGTTAACCCCTCTCTTATCTGTCAACAGGAGACACATCTGACTAGGGACACCTCTGGTGCCCTGAGCAGACGCTTTTGCCAAACTGTATCACTCCTGCTACTCTTCTTACACTAGAGGAGTCTCAATTCTCATTCATAAAAATTTGCCATTCTCCTATACACAGATAAAGGTAGATGAAGCGGGACGCTATGTATTTCTTCACTGTCGCATTTTAGAGTTAACCTGTCTTATTGCATCTATTTATATCCCACCGCCATTCTCCAATGCTGTGCTTAAAGACTTAGCTCGCTTGGCGGATAAACTGCCGATTCCTGTTCTAGTGGTGGGGGACTTTAATGGTGTTTTGAATGCCTCTATGGATAGATTCCCCCACAATTTAGCTATGGACCATGCACCCGTTACTCCTCTCAGCAAGCTCTGTACGGCACAGGGGCTTGTGGATTTGTGGCACTTGACCTATCCCACGGATTTGCAATACACCTGCCATTCTAAGCCCCATAACTCCCTCTCACAGATAGATCTTGCCATGGGCACATCTGAAATGATTCCGTATGTCAACTTAGTTGAAATCCACCCAAGATGTCTCTCGGATCACTCCATGTTATCCGTTCAAATACACCTGGGCATACGTTGGTCCACACTTCCTTGGCGCTTACACCCATTTTGGTTGACCTTATTTAAGGACCACCCAGCATTGGAGAGTGACGTTCGATTTTTCCTGTCTGTGAACACTCCCTCCACACCTGTGGGTGTGGTCTGGGATACATTGAAAGCTTATCTTAGGGGTATCTTCCTTAAAAATTTTAGTTCCATCAAGTCTAAGACTAGATGGGAATTGTCGCAGGCCCGTCAGCGAGTGGCTGATTGTTACCGGGCATATGTGATCGCTCCCACTGCACATGCTTAGAATGACGGGTTGGCAGCACAGGGCTCTCTCAATACCCTACTGGAGGATCAATCCCAAAATATTTGTTTTTCACCAAGCGGGTCTTTTGCGTGGCGGAGGATGCGGCAGGCAAACTTCAGGCTCAGATAGCTAGGGCTCAGCAGCCTTCGAGCTACATCGGGGCCTTCTCTGACTCTGCGGGGGTTACCCACTCGAGCCAGAGAATGGTGTCCAATATCTTCTGTGACTTCTATGCTTCGTTGTATGAAACGAGGGCTAGCTATTCTGACCCCAAACTTTTGTCTAGGGATGTCCCGATGCCACTTTTTTAAGATCAAGTACAAATACAAGTACTTTCCCGCAGGTACTTGCCGATACCAATTACCGATACTACTGGTCCTCCCCTGTTAGTAGTCATCGGGATCCCCCAGCTTTATTATTCATAGAATATATCACACGCCTGAATTTTTGTTCCGCTTAGGGCTGACTCCAACTGACCCAAATGTGGCTTCCAACATGGTTCTCTGATACACCTACTCTGGAGATGCCCTAAGCTTGTCCGGTACTGGGATAAGATTATCAATACTCTTAACCTTGTATTTGCATCCATTTTACCCAATTCACCATTGGTGTGCATTCTTGACGATACCGACCTCGCTTATCACACAGTTTTGGCCCTTAAACGTGCCCTATTTACTGCAACCAGGTTGGTGGTCCGTAAATGGATCTCCTCTTCCCACCTACTTTAACCAGTTGACATCCGCGGTGTTAAACCCCCTTCCCATCCAGGCCATTTTTCAGTATTCAGCGCTGCTAATCTATGGCTCGTGGAACTTGACAGGATAGTTGCCTACGAACGCATCACTTTTCAACAAACGGTCACTTTGATCCAGTTTCACACCCTATGGGATAGATGGTTGATATACTGTGGTCATGACATTTCTGAGTAGATGGCTCACACACCTACATACTACTGTTATCTGCGGTTTGTTTTCTTTTTTTATATTTTGTATGTGAGAACCCCTGGATACATTGGGGAGTGTTAGATATTCCTTATGCGCTATGTATGCAGTATTTCTGTGAAGCTCTCACAGTAGCTGATATTCATTGTGCCTTTCAATTGGCTAGTGGTATGTTCTTGTCGAACTATGCTCTGTAATCATTTCTATTATTGTTTCTTCTCTATTTTCGTTAATTTTTGTTTATGCTTTCTGTATTTGTAACTATGCAAAAATGAATAAAAACCATCTGATTTAAAAAAAAGTTTATGGTCTAAAGCAGGGGTATGCAAACTCAGGACCTCCAGCTGTGGTGCAACTACAAATCCCATTAGGCATTGCAAGACTGGCAGCCACAAGCATGACTTTGTGAGCTAGATACATGATGGTTTTTTTTAATTACACAACAGCTGGAGGACCAGAGCTTGCCTACCACTGGTCTGAAGGATCGAGTTCCACCCTTACCTGTCAAGATGCACTCTACTAGATCTGTGGGGGCTTTTTGGTTTCAGCACCAAGCAGATTTTTCCAGATTTTCAAGGCTGCCATCTGATCTTCTGTTTTCACTTTTTAAGTTCTACCAGGCGGATGTTCAGGCCGCCTGTGATGCCAGCTTCGCTTGTACAGTCCTTCAGTTGACTCCTTGAGCTGAAGGCAGTCCCCAGTTTTTTGTTTTTTTTAAACTTATTGAGCCTAATAGCGTTTGTTGTATTGCCCCATAGACTGCTTTTGAACTTCCTAAAGGTTTAAAGCCCATTTCCACCTTTGCGGGGAATTTAAAAAACATATGCCAGCAATGTACACGGTGTGTAGATGATGCCGGCATATGCAGATCCTATAAACTTACTTTTTTTTTTAGTTGTCCTCTCAGTCTTTACACCGCTGTTTTGAAATGGCCGCCAGACTGCTGTGTACAGTGGAAACTACAATGTAGGCCGTGGAAAAACCCATTTTCCCACAGTGCTTTGCTTCCCTCGTGCATTCATTAATCATAATGGTACCACCCCCTTGAGCAGTGCAGAGTGACAAGGAGATGTATTTTTTTAACCTGTGACTACAGTTGGAGTATTGTAAGTGATTGCTAAAGGAATCGGTTATATTTTGTCTCCAGTAATCACTCGGAACAAAATATAACAGATTTCTTTAGCAATCGCAACAACCCTCCAACTGTAGTTACAGGTAAAAAAAACATATATATATCTCCCGGTCACTCTGCCATGTCCAGTGGACAATATGTATATAATGTGATTTACACCGATGTGCATATTGGTGATATCTCCCCCCCCCCGTTCAACTAAATCATTCAAAGTAATCCACCAGGTATTTATCAATCAAATGTGCCACAATAACAGGTGAATGTTAAATATACAAAAGCAATCCAAATATAAGATGGAAACTACAATATGCATCAGTGCCCCGGACAAAAATCTTCAATTAGGGATGCGCTGATACACCACGCACAGCCCTGGTGACACGCCCTGCAAATTTCTGCAGACCTTGCCCATTTCTGCAGACCCTGCACAATGAAGGGAATTGGTCAAAATCTGGTGCATGGTAACCAATCGGCCTCTGTTTCATTTTCAAATCTTAACTGAACGAACTGAAAAGAGAAGCTGGCAACTGCTCCAGATTCCACCTGCTCCAGTTTTGATAAATTAAAAACAGAACAGATAATTCCCCTCTATATAACAGTAATTAGTAAGAGGGGGGCACATGGAGGAACCTGGCCTGGCCCTGGAGATGGAGAGATTTGAGAGAGATAAGTCCAAACAGGAAGTCACTCGCTCTCCAATGCAATGCCAAGTCAATCTTGTTTATTGACTAGAAATACTGTAGCATTTTACAGCAACGTTTCAGAACCAGCACTGTTCCTTCTTCGTTTGCTTGAAGAAGGAACCGTGCTGGTTCTAAAACGTTGCTGTAAATTCTACACTATTTCTAGTCAATAAACAAGATTGACTTGGCATTGGAGTGCGAGTGACTTCCTGTTTGGACTTGTGTTTTGTGGAGACATCTGCTGTCACTGCCGCACCCTCCCTGTTTTACCTGGGCTTCCATCCGGTCAGGAGTGCGATGGGATACAGGTTTTTTCAAGATCTGAGAGAGAGAGACACCGAACGCAGTGACAGAGAAAGTCTAAAGACACAGCAAGTGCAGAAAATCTTCCTCACACACAGAGCTATGAGGAGATGTGATGACTCATAGGGATGAGTTCTCTCTGCTCTCTTAGTCTCCTCAGAGCTGAGTGTGTGCTGGTTCATGAGGAGGGGGGAGGGGTCAGCAGAGCAGAGAGGAATCAGCTGACTGCAGTTTACAGATGACAATCCAACCCTCAGTAGAGATGGATTGAAGATCCTCTGGAGGGAATTTTTAATTTCTAGGGCTCTGGCCTGTGAAAAAGTCCATTAAAAAAAGTATGAAAAACAGCACCGTGACTCCTGACAATGCACACACAGACATCGCCCCTGCACCTCTACATTACCACAAAAACTACAAATCACTTACAAAGGTGGAAATGGGCTTTAAGACTTCCTATGTTTCTCAATGGACGAGAAAGAAAGTTAGATTTTTGAACTTGCCATAAAATATTTTTCTTGGAGTCCATTGATAAAAACACAGGTCCCTTCTACTGATCTTGTTCTCAGAACTACTTTGCTACAAAAAGGCATGTTTTAAATACTTCCTGTGTCCCTCAGTGGACTTCATCAAAGGATTTTACGGTGAATACAACAACCCCTCCCTCCCCTTTTTTTTTTAGGGAGGTTTTCTCTAAATTTGTCCTAGAGACCTCAGGCACACCAGTTCTGTTAACTTTCTAGGAGGTCATTTCCATATCTTTGGAACTATTTCCTTTCCACTCCCTGTTGTGTCTACAGGACAGGAAATGAAGTGAATTCTCCCCAATGGGACAAAACCTTGAGGGATTTTCACCTTTTTCCTACCCTACGCTACCCTATATTTAAACAATAAAAAACCAAATTGTCATTAGATACAAATTTTATTAAAGTTATATGAAAGCCACACTGTCAAATTCTTTCCTCCCAATATTTACAAATTTGAAATGTAAATAATGAATCAACACTATTATCAAAATTGTGAAAAATATGTGAACGTTATAAATGGTAAATCAACACTTTTTTTTCCCTTCCATATACTGTATCAATCTTTATTGTGATCAATCAACATCATAATAAATGTCTAAAAATTAATTTTGTGAGTCTGTGTCCCAAATTTTTATGCTATCCTGTGCAGTTCAACGATAAGAGGTTGAACTGCATTCCACCATCATTCACAAGGGCATCTTCCACCACCGCTTTTCTGCCCTAAACTTCCTTTACCACCTCCTAGTGATCCCCACTCTTAAAACGCTGCTCACCTTATAGTTAGACCCCCTAAAAGAAGGTCTAACAACAGCAGGTCCCTCTTTGCCTTTTGGCTAGCTGGGATTATGCCTCCAAACACTGACCGCTCCTTCAATCAGGCTTTCAATTGGCTACGGCTAAGGCCCAGTTTTGGGGGCTGAAACATTTAAGTGTGTTTTCTGCTTTTATGCATTTTTGCAAATAAAGTATTGGATGGACGGATCCCCTTGGGAGTGCCGGTTTTTTACCTATTCAGTGAAGGTTCCAGCGGAATCTTTACCAGGCACCACGGTTCAAGCAGCGGGATTGGAGATGAGGGTAGAGCTGCTTCTGGTTTCTTAATTTCTTCAATCGGGTCACCTGTGCTCTCAATCAACTCATGCAAAGGTTAAAAGACACATCATAGTGCACTCAGTTGCCAGAGGATAAAAACTTTTTATTAAAATATACTCACATAAAACTTGAGTTCTCACAGTACAATAAATGGAGAGCCAGAAATCCACACAGATCCATTTCTCCCAGGATCTACAGGCCCTCATGACTCCATGCTCTCTTTAGATATATGTTTGGTCTTGGTATTACAAGCACGTGATTAAAAGTTCAAATTTTATTGGATCCATTCTTTGGCCTGGATTCTTCACTGTCAAAAACAAGGCACCAGTGGTAGCTCCCATATTTCTAGCATTGCTGTACACTATTATACCTGTGTGACTGCATTTGTGAACACATTTGATTCTCTTTGTTTTAACGATTATCTTTTGCCTCATCTTTCAGGAATTGATCAATATGACCGTGACAGCATAATCAATGACTTTAAAAATGGTGTATGCAAGCTACTGGTAGCCACATCTGTGGCAGCTCGAGGACTGGATGTGAAACAATTAATCTTAGTGATTAACTATTCATGCCCAAATCATTATGAGGATTATGTACACAGAGCGGGACGTACAGGACGAGCTGGCAATAAGGTCAGGAAATATAAATGTAACACATCTAAAGCATTTGTAGTGCAGGCCATACACTAAGTCACATTCTCAATCAGCGCTGGCAATGTTTTTTTCATTTCAAACATACCTCACATGAAGTTGCATTCTTTGGGAGTGATGGTAGCATGACTGATTGAAAGGGACTGAGTGTCTGCCACGGTTGTAGCCCTCCAAAGCATGTCTAATGGTGTTAAAGGTACAATTTCAGTCACATTTGAAAATAGTCTTAAACACAGTAAGGGGTTCATTATATAAGGATAGGCAGAACCATGCTATTCCTTATTTCTCCTTGCTTATAGTACAGATACAGTACAGCCTAACATACACCCATTAATTCCAAACTGCATACAGTTATTTCAGGCTAGTTGGCCATCATCAGTGCAGTGTACAGAAACCATGGCTTTTATAGAGTAGGGCTTATAGAAAAACAGAACAACTAGACAGGTTAGTGTGAGTTGGGCTAAAAGAAGTTTAAAAAAAAGCCCTCTACCTAAGTATTTGCAAGTCTCCCTTGCAAAACATAAGGGGTTCATTCCACGGTTGTAGGCGGAGTCATTCAAATGATTGCCCTATTCCCCGTGTCCATTCTGCACATCCAGAACCGCTGATTATAGTACAGATACAGACTAATATTAGAGCAATTTTTTTGCAAACTGCATGCAGCTTTTTCAGCTTAAATTCCTTTCATTTCAATTCCTCATCCCCACACTGAGTTTAGTAAAATTGCTGGGTTGAGTCTGATTCCTATATATTTTAAAATTAAATTGTGTAAAGGGTAATGGTCTTGCTGCGTGACTTTTTCTTGTTCACGGACAAATACTCCTGACATTTTTCTTCAAAATTTGGTTGTACAATTCAGAATTCATGGCAGCAAAGTAGACCCAAATCATGATACTGCCACAGCCATCAGAGATGGGATGATATTGGTTTGGCTTTTATTCAAGTATCCATAAATCATTCATCCAATATCCTTTTGACTAGAGGTGCACCAAAATGGAAATTGCAGAAACCGAAAAATAAAAAAAATTGTCAGGCCAAAACCGAAAATGTTTTTTATTTAAATTTTTTCAAATTTTTTTTTAAAAAAATTGTTATTTTTTTTATAAACTTTTTAATTTTTTATATATATTTTTATTCATTTATTAAATATTTTTATTTTTTACTTTACTTTTAGGGGCTTCGGGGAAATATTAATGGTCTAAACCCCTGATATTTCCCTTTTTAAAATAGAAAAAGAGATTGAGGACACAAAGTCCTCACTCTCTTTTTCTGCTGCCCCTGTTATCAATGAACAGGAATCCTCTGAGTGTTCCTGTTCATTGATAACATGAGGAAATTGTGTTTACTATAACCACAACTATGAATGAACAGGAGGTGATGTAGATCACTTCCCATTCATTCATAATTGAGGATATAGTCAACATGCTATGTCCTCAATTATGTGCAAACACTCAGCGATCGCTGAGTGTTTGCACTTGCTCTCCTCTCTGAGACGCTGTCACAGGAGGTTGAGTGAGCGGAGCAGGGAGGAGAGCTCAGCCTACGTGGCAGAGCTGGCTGTTTCCGCCCCCACACCGCCCTGCCGGACTGTGATAGGAGGCTGAGCTGTGTGGGAGGAGAGACGCCGGGCCGCTCACAGCGCTCTCCTCCCGCAGCGCTCATTCGTCTGTCACACTTTCTCTACTCCCCGCTGGGACAAAGAACAAACAAACTCCGGTCCAATTTAATAAACCTAAAAGTTAAAATTGGTTATTGGCTGAAACATTCCAGGTTTTAACTTATCAAAAATGTCAGTATGTTTTATAAATTGTTTCTTTACAGTGAATGTGTAACTACTGTCATTGTTTTCCAGGGCTATGCATTTACATTCATCACAGAAGATCAGGCTCGCTATGCAGGTGATATAATCAAGGCTTTGGAGCTTTGTGGAACTGCAGTTCCTCCTGAACTGGAAAAGCTTTGGTCAGAATTCAAAGAACAACAGAAAGCGGTATGTTTTTAATGTTGCATGTTCCAGTTATGTCTGGGTCTCACTGGTCTTGGGGAGGGGTTATAAACCCAGTATGTGTAACTGCACTAAGGCCAGATCCACACTGTTGCATTACTGCATGCATATTAACTATTTAGCCTGTCTGTCAGACCCCCAATTCATAGTCTGCCTCCAGCCAGTGCAGATTGGTGACACAGTTTTAACCCTTCTCCTTAGCTCCTAGAGGAGCTAGCTTAACCTGGCTATCAGTAGGGGGGGGAAAACGCTAAAGTATAAATGTCTTTTTTATTACTTTGGGCTGCTTTTGAGAGAACCTTAACTGCTACTAGTCTTAGAAAAGAACATTGTGTAAAGGCATGTAGTTTAGCCTGGAATCATTGAAGACATTCAACAAAGGTAAAGTGACTTGCTTTACCCAATAGTTAAGCAATGTTATGGCAGAGGACTAATATCTGAGAGATGAATTATAGTTCCTTTATTATAGTCTACAGAGCAAGTGGTATTGAAGCAAAAATAATTGGCTTACAGTTCTGAACCTTCCCCCGAGACTGTTGATTAGGGATGCACTGGTGCCGATACCAAGTATTTGGGCGAATACTCGTACTTGCCCAAATTCTCCCGTTGCTTATCCCGATGCCGGAACTTCTGGGATCGGGAAGCCGGCTGGCAAGTCATTACCGGTCCCCCGGCTTCCTGATTGGCCAGAAAGTCCGCTCCATGCCTCCTCGTCACCTAATCAGGAAGCCGTGCGGCGAAACATTACACACTGCCCAGTTTCCACAATGGGACTTCCGCTTTCGGTAGCGGTAGGTACGGAAAAAAAATATTGTTACTCGATACGGAAAAAACGGTATTGGTGCAACCCTACTGTTGGTGTGTGTTGGATTATACAAGGACAGTTTTATTTTTTTCAGTTTTAATTATTTATTTTTATTAGGTATTTTTCAGTACCTAAAAAATATATAGGTTACAACAGTCATTAGAAACTTTAGTTGAAACAACTAACAAAGTATATCGGAACAATGTTGACACATTAGGGGTATATAGTTGTAATATCGTAATTATATAAATGTAATAATTGTAATTAGGGGTATATGTGTTGTAAAAAGTACCCACTGCTCCATTCTTGCTTCTGTGATGGACTACAATCTCTATATAAATTGGTAAACTAAAAATGAAATTGTAGTCTAACACAGGAGCGAACTTGGAGCGGTGGCTACTTTACAACACACACAGGGACCATGGGGAACAAAAAGTAGTCACCCTTTAGAAGGAAGGACGGTGTTATCACAAATTCAAAGATGATTTGAGAATCTACAGCCAAGTGATACACAAATAATCTACATTTAAGTTAATAGTTAATGTGCTTTAATGCATTTTAAGATTTAACTCCTGAATTTAGTGTTACTTTAAGTGGTGGAGAGAGATCCTTTTTTTAGCTTTGGTTTTAGTGTCTTAAAGTGGACCTGTACCCATATCTTTAACCCTTTCGCTGCCAAGCCCTCGAACGTTTTTTTAACCTCAGCTGGCCACACCATTTTTGCAATTTTTTTCATTGTTTTGATTTTCTACCGCTGCGTTGCTAGCATTTGTAAAATACCCCCAAACCATATATTTCCTGAAACCACAGGCCCGATGGATTAAAAAGCTGGTGCTACTAATTTTGTAGGTCCTGCGATAATTGCGCAAATGTTTGTCAAATCTATATTAAACCGAAAAAAATACACAAATTGATAAAAGCAGACTAAAATCTGTATCCGTGCACAAAAAAAACAAAAACTTTTCAGGCTAAATCTAAAAGATAAAATTGTATTGAATTAATAAATAACTAATATTTGTACATTTTTAAATTGCGCCTTTTTGCGAAATGGCAAAAAAATGAAATAACTCTTTTAAAAAAAATGACTTGCGTTAAAAATCGTTTGTGTACTGTGATAAAATGATACAGGCATACATTTTATCGCATCACAGCACGTGGCAATGCGTCACAACGCTTTGCCACACCGCTAAATGTTGTTTTAAAAAGAAAAAAAAATCAAGCACTGCGATGTGTTCTAACAGCGCCCGCAGCGCATGTACATGGCATACACCACAATATGGGGCACACTGTTGCACGTGTATGTTATCTGTGTGTGGGGGAGGGGTGGTTGTTTATTTTTATTGTACTGTTTACTGTTGGGGGGACTTCGGGGAAATATTAGTAGTCTATTTATTCAGAAACTGGTGATAGTAAAATATTTACTATCCTCCAGTTATGTATGGGTAGAAGCCACTGTAGTGAGTACTACTACCCATTCAGAAACTCATGAATGAACAGGAAGTGATATAAAGCACAACATGTTTACAAACACTGGTATGATCTGCACACAGAAGATCGGTAAATATCACATATATTTACCGATCCTCTGCTCAGCAGCGCACACAGTCACTGTCATCTTTTCCTCGCTGCTCTCTCTCCTGCCGCTCGGCCATCCTGATCAGCGGCTACCTCTGCCTCCCTCCCCCTGCCGACCATTTCTACTCGGATCCCAGCTGCCTCAGCCCATACAGTCAGGGAAGAGCAGCGGGGATCTGAGGAGAAGCTTATAGCTGAAGGGAGAAAGCCACTGACGTAAGACTTACTGAGAATTACTGAGTTGGCCAGCTGGAAACAGTTGTGTTCCACCGTAAGCCTCAAATCGGTTGCAGCGAAAGGGTTAAAATAACAAACCACGTATGACGTATGTTTGTTCTACTGTAAAAACTGAGCAGCCTCGTGCAAACTTATTGTGGTATAGATGTGTGCTTAGAGATTGTAGGTTGAGTGTAGGGAATAAGAAGGAGGGGGATAGTTACTGGAACTTGGACCGAGCCATGTGGATCTGTATTGGTGACTGCTAGACATAAGCAAAATGTGCCAATTTTAGTGGTTGGGTAAATATCAGTTAGTTTGTGTGTGTGTGTGTGTGTGTGTGTGTGTGAGATCCAGGAAAACCTAATTTTTTAAAATTACAATTGAGAGAATCCTACAAAAGCAAATTCTTACATAAGCAGCATAGATGCCCGTTTTTTTTTACAGAGCTGCAAAAGTAATCCTACATTACATCACTTTACCCATTACCCCCTTGAAGACCAGGTGTTTAGACCCCCTTCCTGGCCAGGCCATTTTTCAGTATTCAGCGCTGCGGTACTTTGACATTTATTCCGTCATGCAACACTGTACTGAAATTAATTTTATACCATTTTTTTGGGACAGATGGAGCTTTCTTTTGGTGGTATTTAATCACCACTGGGATTTTTATTTTTTACTATATTAGGGAAACAATACTGAAAATTTTGAAAAAAAAACAGGGTTTTCCTTATATTATGTTAATGAAACAGTGCAAATAATCTTTCTTTATAACATTTAGGCCAAAATGTATTATGCTACATTTCTTTGGTAACAAAAATCCAAATAAGTGTAAATTAGAATGTGTTACAGTTATACAGTCTACAAAACAATGGCATAAATATTTGAAATGTAACAACCCCGCTGCCCTGACTGCCTATCACATTTCTTGAGGCCCTAAAATACCACAACAGTAGAAGCACCCAAAAATGACCCCATTTTGGAAAGTAGACACCCCAAGGTATTTGATAAGATGCATTGTGGGTGTTTTAAAGATGTCAATTTTTTGCACAAGTTTTTAGAAAATAAAAAAAAATTAAGTTCTTAAACACAAAAGTTGTCAGTAAGCTATTTCCTATACAAAGCACAGGCATAGCTATATTTATATCCTAAAACACATTCTGCTACTCCTTCCAATTAGGGAGATACCACACATGTGAAATTTTTTTACAGCCTAGCCACATAGAGGGGCCAAACATCCAAGGAGCACCATGAGGCTTTCAAGGGACATAAATCAATCATCTGATTCACTGGCTGCCTGTTACATTTTTGGAGGCCCTGTAGTGCAAGGACAAAGGAAACACCCACAAAATGACCCCATTTTGGAAAGTAGACACCCCAAGGTATTTAATAAGTGGCATGATGAGTGTTTTGAAGATTTCATTTTTTGCCACATGTTTTTTAAAAATGAAGAAAGAAAATGTAAATGTATTTTTTGTACACAAAGTTGTCAGTTAATAAGATATTTCTTATACACAGTATGGGCATACTCAGAATTACATCCCAAAACACATTCTGTTACTCCTCCCGAGTATGGAGAATACCACACATGTGAGACTTTTTTACAGCTAGCCGCATAGAGGGGCCAAACATCCAAAGAGCACCATGAGGCTTTCATGGGGCATAAATTAATCATTGATTCCCTGGCTGCCTGTTACATTTTTGGAGGCCCTATAGTGCCAGGACAAAGGAAACACCCACAAAATGACCCCATTTTGGAAAGTAGACACCCCAAGGTATTTAATAAGTGGCATGGTGAGTGCGATGAAGATTTCATTTTTTTGCCACATGTTTTTGGAACATTTAAAAAAAAAATTTTTACCCAAATTTGCAAATGAATAAGCTATTACTAACACACAGCATGTGCATACTCAGAATTGCACACCAAAACACATCCTGCTAATCCTCCCGAGTATGGGGATACCACACCGGTGAGACTTTTTCACAGCCTGGGAGTGTATATACCATGGAGCACAATGAGGCTTTCAAAGTGCTCCATGGTATTTGGTATGGAGTACTTTGGGGGAATGGTATGACCTCATTCCCCCAACCCAAGCAGCCATTGTGGTACTTGGCTAACCCCAGGAATTAAAAACAATGCTATGTTCAGTGGCCAGCAAGTACAGGAAGCTGGACAAGATGTAAACAAATTAGTACCTGTGATTCCAGAAGTGCAGCTGTCTTCATAGGATAACTGAGACTGGTGTTTTGGCTGGAACATAATCAGTTGGACATGCAGATGGGTCCCTACAGGTCGCAGGAAGAAATGTGGTCGACAAACAGCCCTAGGTCAGTTCAGGTGGCAGGCAGAGACGTAGTCAGTATGTGGGCAATGGGTCGGTCCAGGCGGCAGGCAGAGACGTGGTCAGTAAGCAGGCTGAGGTCAGTTCAGGCGGCAGGCAGACGTGGTCAGTAAGCAGGCTGAGGTCAGTTCAGGCGGCAGGCGGAGACGTGGTCATAGAGCAGGCTGAGGTCAGTTCAGGCGGCAGGCAGATACGTGGTCAGTAAGCAGGCTGAGGTCAGTTCAGGCAGCAGGCAGAGACGTGGTCAGGAAACAGGCTGAGGTCAGTTCAGGCGGCAGGCAGAGACATGGTCAGTAAGCAGGCTGAGGTCAGTTCAGGCGGCAGGCTGAGACGTGGTCAGTAAGCAGGCTAAGGTCAGTTCCGGCGGCAGGCAGAGACGTGGTCAGTAAGCAGGCTGTGGTCAGTTCAGGCGGCAGGCAGAGACGTGGTCAGTAAGCAGGCTGAGGTCAGTTCCGGCGGCAGGCAGAGACGTGGTCAGGAAGCAGGCTGAGGTCAGTTCCGGCGGCAGGCAGAGACGTGGTCAGGAAGCAGGCTGAGGTCAGTTCCGGCGGCAGGCAGAGACGTGGTCAGTAAACAGGCTGAGGTCAGTTCAGGCGCAGGCAGAGACGAGGTCAGTTCCGGCGGGAGGCAGAGATGTGGTCAACAAGCAGGCAGAGATCAGTTCAGGCGGCAGGCAGAGACCAGTTCAGGCGGCAGGCAGAGACATGGTCAGTAAGCAGGCTGAGGTAAGTTCAGGCGGCAGGCAGAGACGTGGTCAGTTCAGGCGGCAGGCAGAGACGTGGTCAGTAAGCAGGCTGAGATCAGTTCAGGCGGCAGGCAGAGACATGGTCAGTAAGCAGGCTGAGATCAGTTCAGGCGGCAGGCAGAGGTTTGTGAGTATGCAGGCAAAGGATCAATCCAGGTGGCAGACAGAGATGTAGTTGGTAAACATGTACGGATCAGTCTAGGAAGCATGCAGCGACGTGGTCGGTATGCAGTCAAAGTATTAGGGCAGCAGGCAGAAATGTGGAAGTCGGTACACAGGAGATCGTGCATCTAGTCAAGCACATAAAAATCTTCACCATACCTACACTAATATTGTAGTGAGGTATGGTAGAGGCGGAAGTAGTCTTTGATGCAGAGGCCAGGTTTTGATGGACAGTATGGACAATGGTAACATGAATCCCTCCTTATTCGGTTTTTGCTACACACACGACATTTTTTTTGGGGTGGAAGGAATTTTATCGGAGAAGTGTCTATCGTGCAGCCTGCTGACTGCATCAGACTGAAAACTTTCAGCAGCAGGGCCTTCCTGGTAAATCAGGGCTGTAATGATGTCCTCTTGATATTGGAGGTAAGAGCCAGCTCTTCCTGCAGACTTATAAATCACATAAGAATTATACGTCGCCAATTGAAAAAGGTAGGTGGAAACTTTTTTATACCAGTGAATGGATCTTCTGGTTGCAAGTAGGGCTGCATCATCTGATCATTGAAATCAACACCACCCATATAGAGGTTGTATTTGTGAACACTCATGGGTTTTTGGGACAAGCCAGATCTTCCTTGGATTTCCACGGAGGCGTCAGGGTGGATGGATGAAAGAATATAAACATCCCGTTTGCCCTTCCATTTGAGGGCCAAAAGTTCATCATTTTTCAGACTTGCTGACTCCCCCCTTTTCAGCTTCTTGTGGATAAGAGTTTGGGGAAAGCCAATACAATTTGATCGCACTGTACCACAGGCTGGGGTTTGTTGGAGGAAGAGGTGTTTGAAAAGGGGTATGCTGCTGTAGAAATTGTCCACATAGAGGTGGTATCCCTGGTGGAATAGGGCTGACAATAGGTCCCACACTATTCTTCCAATGATTCCCATGTACGATGGGCATCCAGGGGGCTCCAAATGAACTTGCCTTCATACACACGGAAGTCATATGTGTATCCGGTGTCTTTCACAGAGCTTGTACAGTTTTACCCCATACCTGGCGGGTTTATACTGTTTTATAATAAGCCTGCCTGTGAAATGAATGAGGGATTCATCGATGCAAATATTTTGCTTTGGGGTATAAATATCTTAAAATCTGGAGGAAAAAAAATTGATGAGTGGCCTAATTTTTTGGAGCCTATCATATGTGGGGTCACGTATGGGAGGGCAAATTGAATTGTCGCTAAAATGAAGGAATCTCATTATCTTTTTATATCTATTCCTGGACATCATTGCAGAATACAGGTGCATGTGGTGAATTGGGTGTGTAGACCAGTACGCATTCAGCTCATTTTTTTGGGCGAGTCCCATATTCAGTGTTAGGCCAAGAAAGATTTTGAATTCAGCAACAGTCAAGGGCATCCACTGAAATGGTCTGGCATAGGAGTAATGGGGATTGCGTATAATGAACTGTTGAAAATAAAGGTTAGTTTGGTCGACAATTAAACTGAAGAGGTCATCAGTAAAAAACAAATAAAAAAATTGTATTGCAGTAAAATTCTCTGTTTTCACTTGGATTCCTGGATTGGCAGTAAATGGGGGTATGACTGGTGTTGCAGAATTAGTGGGTAGCCACAAGGTTTTTGAAAGTGCCTCTGGTAGTACACTAGTACGTGCTCTTTGGGGTCTAATTCTTTGTGGCTGATGTTGGACCACCCCACTACTGGTGCTTGTCACTGCACTACTGGTGCTTACCTGCTGCATGTAAGCTGGATGTTGGACAGCACGCCTGGGCCTTTTAGCTGGGAAAGCTTCTTCTCCTGAATCAGAGGATATTGAACCGCTGCTCTCCACAGGTTCGTACTCTGATTCAGAATCTGAGAGGGAGGCCTCTTTGTCACTCTCACTAGACATGCTGAGAATATGACATGCCTCCTCACTGCTGTAAAAAAAATTTGACATCTTTAGTAGTGGATATACTTGGGGGGCTCTGGATGACACGGTGGATCACACTGGCACTTGAAATCTCACTGATGACACTGATATGTATTGAGACTGTGAATCCAACTGCTGACACTTTGAATCACAATTACAGTTTGAATCGCACTGATGATTCTGATCTGCACTGATGAAACTGCGATATCCACTGAGACACTGTAAATCGCACTGACAAGTTAAATCTCACTGAATATATTGTGACGCACACTGCAGACACTGAATCGCACTGCTGTCACTTTAAATCCAACCGATGACACTTTGAATCAGAATGACAGTTTGAATCACACTGATGACACTGATCTGCACTGACCGTGTACTAATTTGTGTGTGTATGTCACTTTAATTGCTTACTTTGGACGATCTCTGAAGCTCTCAATCTTCTCTCTCCCACAACCGAACGGTGTGGGAGAGAGGAGATGGAGACAAGGCTGCAAACCGCAGCCATTGTTTACATTTTTGACAGCTGTGATTTTGTCATAGCTAGATCACAAGGTATAGAGCAGATTTCACTGACTCTATAACTTGTTATGGAAACAGCACTGTCCAATGGACAGTGCGGGCACAGTAAGCGGCTCGTGCGCATGGGGCGGGGCAGGACTCCCCCCGCCCTGCAGACCTCGTTCACCTCCATAGACTCTCCACATGAGGCACCGGGTGCTTCAAGATCTGTCTTGATGTTTGATTCTTTCCATTCAGCAGTGGATGGCTTTGTTTCCCATATTGAAAAGGCTTTGTTGCAGAATTTCTCTAAGAAGCATCCTCCTCCTTACTCTTTTCCGATGAGTAGTAGTCTGCGGCTGACCCTGTTCCCCCCTGTGTGTCGGCGAAGCCAGACTTGTTTTTTGTCTGGTAGTGAAGATGAGGTGGCGGCAGCTAAGTTGGCGCAGGAAAGTAAGCTGATATCTGAGCTCATTAAAGCTCTCAGGGAGACTCTTAAGATTGAGGATTCAGCTGAGTCTTCCAAGGATTCCGCTGTGCCGTTTGGTGACCACAAACTTAAACGGTCTTCTAAGGTTTTTTCTTATGATCCTTTCTTTGATTTTTATTTACAAGGATTGGTCCCGCTCATCTCTGCCTTTTACACTGCCTAGGCGTTTGACGGTGTGTTATCTATTTGAGAAGTCGTTGGTAAAGATCCTCCCATTTCCAGGGCTAACAAGGCCACTAATTATTACTATATATTCTGTTATTCCCATACAAGAATCCTCTTCTTTCGGGGACCGTTCAGACAGGAAGGCAGAGAGTGTCACACTATGTACACTGTTGCTGGAGCCTTGCTTAGGCTGGTCTTGGCTTCTGCCCTGGCTATACAGACTCTGACTGAATGGGCAAAACTGTTATCAGTTTTTGAGCAGCTTCCTCCAGCGTATGTTGAGTTGGCCGACCGGTTAGTTAAGGGACTGACATTTGTCTGTCACACACCGTTGGACTCGGGGCAATTGGTGTCCCGTCTCCTTGTCTCAGGAGTGGTTCTTGGCAACATTCTGTGTCTCAAGTGTTGGTCGGTGGACCAGACGTCTAAGAAAACTTTGATTAAGTTGCCTTTCGTGGCTGAGCGCCTGTGTGGCGTGTCGCTGGATAAGATTATCTAAAATCTCACATGCAGTAAGAGTACTTCCATTCCACAGACAAAAAAGACTAAGGAGGTCCATCAGAAGTCAGGGGCATCATTTTCTGCTCGCAAACCTCTTTTTCATGGACAAGGGGCCTCGGACAAGAACAAGACAAGCAAGCTTCCTGTCAGACATGGAGCGTGGCGCCCCTGGCAGCACAAGCCCTCTAAGCCAGCGGATAAGTCCTCGGCATGAAGGTGCGCCCCAACCAGGGAATCCAAAGGTAGGGGGACAACTTCTATTGTTTTTAGATCACTGGCTGGCCTTGATTGTGAACAAATGGACCCAAAAGGTGGTTACTTCAGGATACTGGATTAAATTTCAGTCTTGTCCTCCAGAGTTGTTTTCACTTCCCATCTGCAGCTTTCTCTGCAACGTCTTGTGGATCTACATTCTGTGATCTGGTTTGATCAGGGGGTTATTGTCCCGGTGCCCCCCTCTGAAATATTCAAGGGACTTTATTTCTATCTGTTCTCTTCATCTGGAGGATTTTCTGGCTTTAATAGGCATCTATGTGGTCGATTAATTTGACGCTCTCTTTCAGGCTCACGTTGGCTCCTCGGGTATTCACCAAGGTCCTGGCACCTGTTCTAACCTTGTTACGACTGTGTAGATTTCAATTGTCAGGTATTTGAACATCCTGCTCCTACGTGTGGACTCTGCATCAGACCAGGAACTGAATATGTCGGTCACGATACAAGACTTTGATTGGATCCTAAATCTTAGGAAGTAGTCACTGTTCCTACATGCAGAGAAGCTTCTCAAACTGCAATCCCATGGTGTCAGTTGTGCGATGGAGAGGTCTTCTCTTCGTACTGCTATGAGGGTACTGGGTCTGATGGTGGCCTCGTTCAAAGCAGTTCCCCTTCGCTCAGCAGCACACTATGATCCTACGATCTGTCACATTGGGACAGGCTTCCGGGGTCCCTGGACAGAGCTTTTCTCCTGTCTTATCAGACCAAAGCTTCCCTGGTGTGGATGCTATGTTCTCCAATGTTAGTCAGGCAAGTCCTTATCTCTGCAATGGAAAGTTGTTACAATGGATGCCAGTCTGTCCGGCTTCAGAGGCTTATTAGGTGTTCTGTTTGCTCACGGATTGTGGACTGAGGAGGAATCCAGGTTGTCCATTAATGTCCTGGAGCTGCAGGCAATCTTCCTGTCGTTGGGCAGACATCCAGTCTGAGTTCAGTCAGACAACACCATGGCGCACATCAATCATCATGGTGGCACAAAGAGTTCTGCATCGGCGCTGGAGGTGGCTTGAATCCTGTCTTGGGCAGAAGCTCACATGCTGGCTCTATCAGCCATTCACATTCCACGGGTGGAAAAGTGGCAGGCAGATTACCTGAGCCGTCAGGGTCTGAATTAGGGGGAGTAGTTCGCTGAGATGTATTTAATCAGATCTGTCTTCGGTGGTGCTCGCATGGCAGATCTTTTGGCCTCCAATGGACAAACCGACAGACTTAGTTTCTTTGCACTGGATAGAGTCCACCAACATAGACGGGGGGGAGATTGGGACAAACTTCTCCTGCAAAGAGAATGCAGGTGGATCCACAAGACGGAATCTTATGAGGCACCAGGGCTTAATGACATGATCAACTTTAATTGCTATCTCTGACCTGGTCGCACGCCAAACATAATGCTTCTTGTTCTTTATATATTTTTTTCTTTTATTAAACTTATTACCTCGGAGTCTAAACATTAGTTATAATCATTAAACAAGCATTACCTGACTAAACTTCACGCTTGATCATTTATTTAGAATCAGGCAGAGTATGTTGTATGCTCCTTATTATATATGATAAATATTGTAACTACTGATTTAGGGCGATCACCGTTAGAGTGCCCCTTTAATGATTTGTCCTCTTGCATGTCTGCCATGGCCCTATTCTTTAGGAGTAGTACACTGGCGAACTTTGTTGGAATCAACATCATTTTATGTGTGAAACAATCTTCATATGTTGTGTTTCTTAGATACATGTAACTAATGATGATAAACCTGGGGAATATGTTTAGGACTTCACAGTCGCCTTTATAGCAAACATTTCTGAGAAGCGAGCCGGCTCTAATTAAATAATGGCTCACAAACTACTTTGTTGAATCTGGAACTCATTAAGCTCTCATTAGGGAGCTATATAACTCACCTATGCAGGACATTGACTACACGCCCCTCTGAGGAAGCCCCATCTGTTGGGGGGAAACGCGTTAGGGACCGCGTGTTCTCAGACCTCCCTGGATACCCGTGACTTACCATTCATACGCTGTCGGGTGAATGAAGAAGTTTTGCCACTTAACAGGATCGAGCTGGGTCTGTTCGGACACTGTCTTATTGCAGCAGCAGCAGGATCTGTGATTTTGAGCCAAGACCGGGTAAAGCCCATTTGCTCATGCTGCTTGATCGTAGACAGACCTCTGATTCAGTGTGCCTCATGCACATCGCCTCTGGGATTCTACCCTTTTCCACCTTACTGTGCGGGCGCATGCTGGGGAAACCCCTGATTCTTTCACGGATCGGGAAGTGTTTGAATCCCGCGGGCCAGTGTCAGTTCAAACGAGCTGTGAGAGACACTCGGTGAGCTTTCTGGATTATAATGAAATTATCTTTTGGAGTCACAAACCAACACAGACACGCTCCATTGAAACAATTCATCCATATCCAATACGGAACCTCACAAGGACTGCCTCTCATTTGAGCTACATACGAAGTGAGTAACCTTCGATACATTTGTATCTGCCTTCCAAAGACAGCACTTGTGCCTGTATCAGTGACTATTTGCCTCTTAGGTGGTTAGCCGACCATCACCCGTATTACTCCAACTGGGTTATCCAAGGGAAGTTGTTCTTTCGTTTTTAATTGATTTTAGATGTAGTAGGTGATTCTATGTTGTGTGTATTTTTTCTATCTATTAAATATTGCCTTATACACTATATATTTACTGTGGTACCTGGTTACTTAGACAGCTCCACTAAAGGGATTTATTTGTTAAGGGGACACATTGTTTTTGAATAAGACTACTGAAACCCAGGAGACTAGTCTATACAATTGTTGTTTATAGCGCAACTCCTTTCCCCCCTAGTTTTTCCATATTCTCTGATTTTATGCCTTTACTCCTCTAAAGCTTCTGCCCTGCCTGTTGCGTTCCTGGTGGTTCTTCCTTTGGCCATGTTGAGCCTGGTACATAGATGTTGTTCGTCTACTCGTAGACGCCCCTTAGCTCCTTCTCCTGTGCCCGGATCTTCTTTCAAAGGGTCCAGTCTTCCATCCTGCTATACAGTCGCTGGCGTTGACGGCATGGCTGTTAAAAGCCAGATGCTAAAGGATGAGGGGTGTTGCTCTGCGGGTATCTCCATGATGCTGCGAGCACGTAAGTCTACTTCTCGGTCAATTTACTATGGTACTTGCAGGGCCTACTTTGCATGGTGTGAGTCCAATGCTTGATAAGCACCGTCAAAGGGCAGGTGTCTGCCTACACCCTCATTTCTCAACATCCTTTGGCCACGTATTTCCTGGTACGTACTTGCATCCAGGGTGGCACTCAGGTGGCACCTCTTTTAAAACTGCCCTTGCCGCCAGGGGATCTGAACCTGGCTCTTTCTGCCTTACAGAAGACTTGCTTTGAGGATATTCAGGAGATTTCTTTGTTGGCATTGTCCAAGGTTTCCTTTTTGGCAGTGATCACTTCAGTTCGGTTGTGTGTCTGAGTTGGTTTTTTTTTTGTTTTGCATCAGGACAAAGTCGTTCTTTGACCTCGTCCATCCTTTTTGCCGAAGGTAGTTTCTTCTTTTCATTTGAATGAGGACATTGTTCTATCATCTTTGTGTCCTAACCCTTCTAATCCGAAGGAGGTGGCTCTTCATTTTTTGGATGTGGTCAGGGCTATCTGATGGCTGTGACCTCTTTTCAGAAGATAGATTCTTTGTCCGATGTCCCTGGAAAGGGCAAGCAGCCTTCTGCAGATGTGGGTTTTGGCTATAAGCTCTGGCGCGTCTCTTAGGTTGAGGGTATGTTGTGTTCTATGTTATATTATCTTTTGAGCTGTAGATGGCAGTATACGGCAATATTAGTCTCTAGTGCTTACTCATATATGGTATACAGGAAGTTTTATCTGTTATGTTTTCTGCACAATGCTGTATACACACTGGTAAGGTCCTTATAAGCAAGTAAAACTTAATTCAGCATTCCTCAAGACCTCAGTGCTTCATCTAAACCAGGGGTCTCAAACTCAATTTACTCGGGGGCCACTGGACAAATTGTTTAGTCGTGGGGGCCGCTACTATATACGGTGTCAGTGTTAATTTATGTTACATGCAGCAACTGTCACCCATTCACAGAGTTGGCCTGCGGGCCCGTACTTTGAGGCCCCTGATGTAAACACATCCAACACAGAAGAGAAAATAGGATTTTTGTACTCGCCGTAAATTCCTTTTCTCTGAGATCATTAAAGGACACAGCACCTACCCTCATGTTGTTTACGGAATTGCTGTTTGTTTACTGCTTACTACTAACTGAGTTGATTGCTACATTCGGTTTTGGCCGCCAGCAGAGACCGCCCCTGGGCTGTTTTTTTTTGCCTAGCGTTCTACTACTGCAGGTGGGGATATAAACCCCTATGGTCATGATATTAAGGTGTCCTTCAATGAACACAGAGAAAATGATTTTACGGTGTGTATAAAAATCCTAATATTTTATTCTATATGAATTCTGTTTTCAGGAAATGTTTTGATTTTGGGTTCCGTCACTGGATATTGAAAGTTTGTACTAGGTATTTGTACTGCTCTCTTCTAACAAAAGAGCAGGACAACTGCAGGAAAAGGGTTACATTTTCTCCATACCGGTTTCATATGACTGAATATGAATTAAAATTTAACATTAATGTAAAGTGCAAATGTTATGTAATAATGCATGTGCCTATTCCTATAAATGTATGTCTTACAAATGTTATTTTTTTGGTCTTACTAGGAAGGTAAAGTAATCAAAAAGTCTAGTGGATTCTCTGGTAAAGGATTTAAATTTGATGAAACTGAGCAAGCTTTGGCCAATGAGAGGAAAAAACTGCAAAAGGCTGCACTTGGTCTTCAGGATTCAGATGATGAAGACGCTGCACTTGATGTGAGTAAACTCAGTTGACCTTCCAAGGTTTTGTTTGAAATTATACACACCACTAACATAAAAAAAAAAAATCTTATTGCACCATGCACAGACCTAAAAAGCCAAGCAGAGGTACATCACTTGCCACTAGACCCTGCTCCAATGCATTTTAACCCAGAATCTGTCTGAGACTTAAAAATGTGTGAGTGCAAATGATTGGACCTAACAATATGCTGAAAGTCTTGTACTTCTGGGGAGCTGTGACAGCAGTCTGGAGAACTAGGCTATCATATTATGCCAATATGATAAGCGTTTTTGTGTTTTTTTTCTTTGGTTGCAGAGTTATTAATGGTAAGGCCTGGTTCACACCTGGGCGTTTTACAGCGCGTTCCTACGCTCTGTAAAATGCTCAACATGTGAAAACCAATGATTGCCTATGGGCATGTTTCCCACCTGGGCGTTTTACAGCGCGTAGGAACGAAGTAAGGAGCTTCTTTGGGGCGTATTTGCCGCGCGTATCCATTGGGGATACAGCCAGGTAGCCCTCGCGAATCGTGGTAAAAACGCACGACAAACGCACATATTCGATACACCTAGGTGTGAACCGAGCCTAAGTGTCATAGAACGCACCAGCATATCTTTTTATTATATTTAGAGTTTTTAGTCAGGATTAAAGCAAATGTGTGCTTTGATCATGCAGGGCAAAGCAATAGGCTCTCTGTAATACCTCTCTTTCCAGGGGCACATCACATTTATTTCATACCTTTGCTGTACTGTTCACCCACCAGGAATACCAGGCACATCTGGGTTTGTAGGATCATGTAATTTACTTCCGTTCCTCCCATGCGGCAGTGATGGTTCATGCTGACTGGTCCAGATTGTGGGAAAAGTCCCAAGTCTTGTGTAAGAAGAGAAGATAAGTATGTGTTGCTGGGGAGGACAGCATTAAATTGAATCTGTTACTTTACCCTACGTGGGCAAAGGACAGTTTCACGTTAAGGTAATTACAATTGCTTTCGCTTTTATTCTTAATGTATCAGGTCCTACTTTTCAAATTCAGTGAAATATATTCAGTAGTTAAATTAAAGTAGTGAAATGTTGCACAGATAAAACACCCTTTAGTCAGTAAAATAAAGATAAATTTCACTTTTAAAGTTGCAACTTGATCAGAGCATGTAAACAGGCAAATCAACAACCATAGAATGTTAAAGATGCAACAACTACCACTAGTATCTGCAGCAATGACCTGACAGCCTGTGGTGGTTGGCTTGCCATGTTACCTTCTCTTATCAAGTCACTCTCTTTCTTATCCATTGTGGGGACAGGATTTTATAAATAAACCGCCGCCTTTAGGAGGTTGGGGCACTATCAAACAAAAGTTGAAAGTCAGCCCCCATATAACCCCTCATCTACTCAGCATGCCTCAGTTTTCTGGCTAGTGTCCTAGGAGGTTGTACTCTTTTTCTTTAGCTCTTCTAAAGAAGAAGAAATATGCATAATTATTAACAATGCTTGCTTTGTGACATTTTTTTAATTTTCAATCAAGATTCCTCCTTACACCGCTGCTTGAGCTGGTCAATATATCGCAACTATCTAAATCGGCATTTCCTCACCATAAGCCTTGGAGGCTTTATTTGGAACCTGCTGTATGTGCGGGGATAGGGAGGAATGTAACCTTGGGGCACTGGAATCTGCAGTGTAGCACTTTCTAGACCTTTGTGTACTGTGATACATAGCCACAGTGCACTTTGCAGGTGCAGAGTAGTGGCACAGCTGGACTCCTTTTTCAAATATCCTACCACCACTGGTTTTAATGTGGTAAGTGTTGAGGCTAAGGCATTGAGTACAGACATCATCCGCTAGGGTGGAGTGTTGCACATGCTTCATGCTCTCATACCTGTCATTTAGCCTAGACAAAGCACCATCCCAATGCTGCTTCTTCTCCTGATAAACCATGTGGATATCCAGTCGGGTTCCACTGCACGCCTAATGTGTCTTTGTCAGATCCAGGCTTCTGAACCCTTTGTTCGCAGCAGCTTGCCTAGGCTCCGTTGCGTTTAACGATATGCAAATGCAACATGTCTTCCCAAAGACAGAACAGTTCTGCCGCCATGGGTGACCTCAACCTATACTCCTAGTGGTTTTGAGGGTGTTTACCCAGTATTCCTAGAAGGAACCCACACCTGTGATCCTAAACCTGAGACCCCCTATTGGTAAAGGGACATAATCTCTCTTGGCTCTATTCGGTGTGGCTGATGCCTACCCCATGTCCACAGGGACCCCAACGTCCAGTCTGGATTTCCTAGCTGTTTGTGCTTCGCTAATGGAGCACTCTACTTGCAAAGACTAATCGCACTCCAGCGCCATCCCTTGCAGAGCCTCACTGGACCCCACTTGAGAGTGTAGTTGAATTTTCCCCTTTGAGAAGGAATTTATTAGTCAGTAGCCTGTTCCCACCATTGATGCACCAGTAGATTATTACAGGAATACCACTAAATGGATTGGAGACTTTTCAGGTTTCAGGATTTCCCTCTGTCACGCACATGCACTACTCCAAGCGGCCATGTGACTTATTGCAGTGGTAAGAGGGTTGAAAAATCAATATTTGTCTTCACTAGAATGGGAAATACTGATTACCCCAATCACACTGATTAACAACATAATTACAATAATTCATAGCATCATGTCCACTGGACCTGACACCCTCCTTAAAGGGTTAGTTCACCTTTTCACAAACAAATGAGAAAGTGAACTCACAACACCCTCCACAATCCCCAGCCCACCCGGTCCCCACTGTACTTATCTGTATTGATGACTCTCCTACCACCCACGCCATTCTGTATAACAGTCCTGGCACCTAAAAACTGTACTACACCGTCACGGAGGTTGTGTAGCAACATGATGCTTGTAATGGGGGAGCGGTAAATGGTCACAGGACCACACTTATCAGTTAGGATCTGTTTTGAGCTTCTTTTCTTTCTTTCAAGATTGTGTTCCCGAAGAACATTCTCATTGGTCAGTGCAGTCATGTACATTGTGATTGTTTGCAACACACATCTCAGCATATGTTCCATAGTTACAATGCTGATGTTGCATCCAAGGAGCATCTAAATCCACTTGGCATTCGAGGAATGTCATCTCTTTGGTCCGAGGAAGCCCACTCTTCATCTACTTTGACAGCAGGTAACTGCAGGCCCTTAGAGCCTAAACTCACTCAACCCTCAGTATTCCTACCAAGGTCACAGTGGTTTCCCTGCTCCCTGGGACCCTTTGGGTTCAAGTGGGATCTTGGTTTTGGGAGTTATTCCATGCATGGGCTTAAACTCCTTTTCTTGTGGGAATTCTAAATCCTTACATAATGTTGAACTCGTGGTACTTGGTCTCCCTCAGCATTTCCCCTTTCCAAAGGAACCCCCTGACTTACAAGATTGGCCAGGACCAGATTCTACTGTCCCCTTTACCAAGGCCCTGACACTTCAGTGTCTTTTAGAGGCATCTGCTATTTCTCAAAAAACGACAACCTTCTCTAAAGAAGGTAAGCTTTCTGGACCCTTGCAGTTAGAACTCTGCTGAAGGGTCTAGCACCTGCAAGCTTTGACCAGATGGGGGCTTCACAAGTGCTTAGTGTTCGTAGCTATTGGTCCCCGTCGGGTGAGGCTGTTCAACTTAAAAGACAACTATGGGGTAAGTGTTTTTCCAAATAGTTCTCTTTAGGGTCACGGGAGGACATATACTAGCGTCCTCCCGTGACCCAAAGCTCATTATCAGCAGAAACAGAGACACCGGCACTCCAAATTGGCAAGTAAACGTCTATTTATTGACGTGCAGCATAGCAAAAAATAGCCATTGCTATTTTTTGCTATGCTGCACGTCAATAAATAGACGTTTGCTTGCCAATTTGGAGTGCCGGTGTCTCTGTTTCTGTTCATGATTGTTACAGCTGCCACCCGTTGACTACCGCAGCACCCACTTCTCCGAGGGATTTTTTGCGGTCAGAAGTGCAATGGGACCATGAACTTTCCAAAGCTCGTTATATCGCGAACTATAGCTCACGGTATGCTAAGACCGCCGCAGCCGGGACGGATCCCGACATTACTGTCGAGATCCACCCAGCTGCGTGAGTGACAGCTGGCTCTGCCCAGAGCTCTGCCCTCCCCTGTCCGTTCGTCCACTCAGCGCTGGAGGAGCGGGGAGGCGGGGGGGAATCCCTACAGGGAGCTGTGACTGACCATCACTGCTCTCTGCAGGGAGATGATCAAGAAGTGAGCGAGCGACGGTATGTGTATGCACACTTCCCGATCTATTAAGCCGACGTGTGACAGTCTCATTGTCACACGTCGGCTCGAACTATGAGGATGAGTGATTTTCACTCACCTCATAGTTCTCCTTTTAAGTCCATGCTTAAGCCGTTTACACTCTGTGGGGGTACCACTGGCAGGGGTTAGTCCCTGTTTCTTCGTGGATCCCGCTATGAGTTAACCTGGACTCCGGTGGACATTACACTCGGAAATAAAGTGATACTCTAAACAACATGTCTTCCTTGGAGATAATGCATTGCCATATGGCCCTCATCAACCAGTAGTCTCCATACAGAAGAGTGAGGTTTGCACACATGGATGCCCCTCATCTCCTGCATGGCAGGAAGAAATATTTGAGGGCCCTGGAAAGTTAGCAGACAGCACACACTGGGATCCTGCTGCAGGTGTACTGCTTGTTGGGGATAGAGCATGTACAGTGGCCTTAGTGGTACCTGATCACCTGGAGTTAGGTCCTCCTTCTGTAGCTGTCCCATGAGGATGTTTCTCCAGATCCCTTCCTCAGTTTTGTCCTTAATCAGGTGATTATATTTAGCTATTTGGCAAAGGTTCTTGCCCATTGCTCCTTGACTGTGGATGCTTTTCTGGACCGGGGTGGGTTTAGATGACTCTTAGAGCCATAGTAAGGTTTAAGGTTAGACAGGACCTGCAGAGTTCCTCTGTCAGATACAGTACCTTCCAGGTTTTTAAGTTCATGGGTCATCCTCTCACTCTTCTCATTTACTAGTCCGGGGTTCTAATGTACCTTCTTCCCTGCCTACCCTGGTAAGGGTACCTCTCACACATCCTACTTCCCCTATTCAGTCAGACAGTCTCAAAGATCTTTTAGCTATCCTTAAGGGCTATTACAATGTAGAGCTTCTCACTTTCCTTGGATATCTCCTTGCAAGATTGGTTGTCTTGCCAGGGAACATTCTTCCCATAGAACCTTCCTTCCCTGTTTCCAGTGGTTGGAAGTGTAAGGATTAAGCGCTTTGCTCATAGACCACCTGGCCCTCTGAACTTGTTTTTGTCCAGTGTTACTTTTGAGAACCTGTTCTCCTGGGGCTTTGTTGCGGTGTTCTTCTTTGTTGACCATAATATAATTTGTTTCTCTTTATCGAGTAGTTATTCTCTTCAGTTTTTAGTTCACAGCCTCTCACTGGTGCAAGCTCAGGGTTCCTTTGGGTAGAGGATTTTCCTCGGTGGGGATGTCCTCTGTCCTGGTCTTGAGCATCAAGTCGATCTTCCCTGGCTTTCACTTGGTAGTAGGCAGATTGCCCTTCTTGCAGGGAACTTCAGCTTATCTGGTTCAGGTTCGCACATTGGTCTTTCAGGTAGTCCTGAGTTGCAGACTATTTTTAGGCTCTTCTTGAAAATGTTAGTGAAAGTTGTCCAGTTATCGGTACGACTGCTTTTGGATGTCTTGACTGTAGAGAGTCTAATATTTTTGTGCTTACCATAAAAGGTTTTTCTTGAAGTCCATCTAGACACCCAGGTCCCACTTAGCTGTGTTTTTGTTGGCCCTTTGTATTGCTTTCTCACAAAACTGAAGCATGTTGGGTAGAGGAGGGATTAATACAGGGCTGGATTACTTTTCTGTTTGCCTCTTGAAGGTGACAGCATAACCCAACTTGTTTCTGGATTTCTTTGTCCTTCAATGAAGAAAAAGATTTTACAGTTAATATAAAAATCTTATTTTATCAATTAAACATTTTATTTTTTGTTTTGTTTTTTTTAAATCTGCACCATAAAGTGCACTCTGTTTTGTTCTACTTTTTACTCTGATGTAACATGTTTTATTGCTACCTGTAGCTCCATTGTATATTTACATCACTTTCTGTCTAGGGGACAGTGTTACTGGCACAGAAAAGAGTAAGTGAAATCTCCAAAAATTACACGGCAATAGTGGAGGTTTTGTCCTTTCCTTGCTCTAATAAAATGTCTCTTTTGGAGAACTTTTCTTTAATTTCTTGTTTGTAATATTGTTGCATTGTCTCGTACACAGAGGTTCCAACAATTCACATCCTAAAGTAAACCTAAAAAAAGTAGGAGGGCAGCTGTTGCTGATGACCTTCTGAAAATGCAAATTGCCTGGTTGTTATGCTGGCATATTGGCTTTTAATAGTTTGAGGCACTGATCCAATACAAGTAAGCGGATCAGGAGTGAGAGTCTAAAGTCTATATCTGCATACTTGTAAGTCTGTGACTATGTATTGAAGAAACAAGTTCAACGTGATAGCCAGGCAACTAGCACTCTTATGGCAAGAGGTCAGCAGTCTGTGCTTCCTTATCTTTTGTTATGGAAATGACTGAGATTAGACCAAGCATGGAATATTGAAACTCCAATAAAACCAAATACTGGGTGTCTTTTACACACTTGATTGTTTTTAAGAATAATCATGACTGCTTGATGAAAGAAATGAATGTCTTTATTTTCAAGCATTACTGGATTATTTCTGAAGCTAAGGTTAGTTACAAGCACTTCAGACCATAGCATGGACCCAAGAAAAAGTCTGATAGCTGCACAGCCGTGTCTGTGTGTCAGCAAAGAAGACTGTGTGATGACGCGTTTCCGGGGTCACGCCCCCTTCATCAGATGCAGGCCTCCTCTGTCCCATATGCAAAATATATAGTGGCTGCTGGCCAACCGGCAAGTGTGCGGGAGCCTAGTCGGCTCAGACCGCAGCTGCCGGAGATGTGTATAATGTGACGTCCATGTCTATGAAGAGGGTGCCCCGTCCAGTAACTGACGGGGCAACCCTTCAGGGCGCTGGACCAATCATTGAGTGGCTACACGTGGGCTCGCCTGGGGGGAGTGGCCAGTGTTTTCGTCCAATACACGGGACAGAAAACCGGACCATGTTCTGCTATGCAGCATGTCAGCTGTATTGAGCACTATGGGAGGGAGGTGGGCTGTTACAGAGGATGATTCGTAGAAGATACCATGACAAATGTATAAAGTTCGTTTTCGGCTAGTGTGAAAAGCTATACAAGCCATATCAAAACAGATTTATGTTAACGAATATAGTTGATAAAACTAATATAAGGGACAAAGAATGTCTGATTACATGCGGAATACAATTGGAACAGGATCATACATGCATATACCCTGTTCATAATACACATGAATGAAAACTTATGTATATATTTAAAAAACTATTCAGACAGAACAAGCCCAGCGGCACCTACCTCTGACAGGCCCTTTCTTCTCTAATATTGGTTTGCAGCCTGTCATTTCACATGCTGGAAACCATCAGTGTCTGTGTGCCTCTTGCTCCTGTGATCTCCTCTTGCCATGCCCGTCATACACAGACATCGGGATGCTTGAGAGATCCAGCAGGTACGGAGGAGAAGGAGGGGGAGGGCAAAGCCAGACACAGAAGAGCAGCACAAGCAGAAGGTACAATCAAAAACGTAATTTAATTGATGAATGTTCATTTGTTCTTGCACTAATAAAATATAGAAAAACTAAGCCAGGGTTCGACAAAGGCTTGAAAAACTTAATGCAAATAAATTGTTAGGACCAGATAACCTGCACCCAAAGGTACTTAAAGAACTCAGCCAGGTTATAGCGAGACCATTATTCCTCATATTCAAGGACTCCATAATGACTGGTAGGGTACCAAGTGACTGGCGGAAAGCTACAGTAGTACCAATATTCAAAAAAGGTTCAAGATGCCAACTTGGGAACTACAGACCAGTCAGTCTAACATCAATAGTATGCAAACTGTTAGAGGGGATGATAAAGGAGTATTTAGTGGATTTTGTTCATGGCAATGGTATAATAAATGATAATGGGCACAGATTTAGGGAGGACCATTCTTGTCAGACCAACCCACTAACAATCTACAAAGAGGTGAGTAGAGATCTGGATGGAGGGAGGCCGGTAGATGTATTATATCTGGATTTTGCCAAAGCTTTTGACAAGGTACCACATAAACGCTTAGTACACAAGCTGAGATCTATGGGCATAGATGAAATGGTGTGTACATGGATAGTGAACTGGCTTTAGGAATGTGTCCAGAGAGTATTGATAAATGGCTCTTTTTCAGATTGGTCTATGGTTGAGAGTGGCGTGCCTCAGGGTTCTGTGCTAGGCACCATACTGTTTAACCTGTTTATTAACGATATCAGGGAAAGTGTTAATAGCCATGTTTCTATATTTGCTGATACGAAAATTAGGAGGGTAATAGATACGGACGTAGACACTATAACTTTGCAAGAGGACCTGGATAAAAAAGGGGAGTGGGCAAATATATGGCAGATGAGGTTTAATGTTGAAAAATATAAAGTAATGCATTTTGGTTAAAAACAGGCAAGAGGAATACATATTGATGGGAACTCCACTAGGGAAGTCAGAAATCAAAAAAGATCTGGGGGTCATTGTAGACCACAGATTGAGCAATAGTATGCAATGCCAGGCTGCGGCATACAAGGCTAGCACAGTATTGTCTTGTATTAAAAAGGGAAGTACTGTAGAGACAAAGCAATTATTTTGCCACTTTATAGCTCACTGGTGCGGCCTCATCTGGAGTATGCGGTCCAGTTTTGGTCACCAATCCACAGAAAAGATGTTCTTGAGCTTGAGAGTCCAGAGAAGGGCAACTGATCTAAGTGGCTGGAGGACCAAAGCTATGAGACAAGGTTACTAAATTTAAACTTGTTCACGCTGGAAGTGAGGAGAAGAGGGGACATGATTTTGATGTACAAAATGTTTAGTGGTGATGTCAACATCAGCAATAAACTGTTTACAGTGAGCTCCATAACAAAGACTAGAGGCCACCACCTAAAACTGGTGGAAAAAAGATTTAACCACAAGGGGTGTAGTGGTATCAGCGAAGACTATTGAATCATTCAAGAAGCATTTAGATACCTTCATCAGAGACCGTAAGATACAGGGGTACAGGTACACTTAAAAACAAGGTCACACAGGGACTCGTGTACACAAACACATGCACAATCACAAACAGACACACAAAGGTTGAACTTGATGGACCTGTGTCTTCAACCTCAAATACTATGTAACTATTTCCATGTAATTTACATTGCATGTTCCTGCACACTTGTTGCACGGTGTACTGCATTTGCAACCTATGCATTCTACGCATAATATATATACATGCATTTGTTAAAAATGCAATGTACCATGCAGCAAGTGTTCAAGGACTTAAACCGTAAATGCAATATGGATTTTGCTAATATAACCACATACTGATTTAGATTTATTTATTTGTCACATACATAATCGTACAAGTATGATATGCAGTGAAATGCTTACACGACTGCAAGAAGGAGGGGGGGGAAACAGGTAAGGGAAAGAATAAAGAATTTTAAATTTATATTGACAAAATAGAATATAACTATTAAAAATTAAATATTAAAAATGTAATTAGACAAAAAATGCAAATACAGTATGAAGTGAATAAGTGTGCGGGTGCAAACAGCAGCAATACTGGGTGAATGAATTAAGGTGATGACCAGCAATATATTGACCATTCTTTTAAAGTGCAGATGTGCAGTAAACGTGAGTGTAAGAACATTAGTCTAGTCAGGCAGTACAATGTATGTCTATATAGAAATCTGGTTGAGAGACCGTATAGCCTGAGGGAAGAAGCTTCTCCTCAGTCTCTCTGTGTTGGCCTTCAGGGAGCGAAAACGCTTCCCAGACCTCAACAGAGAGAAAAGTCCATTATTGGGATGGATGAGGTCCCTCACGATCTTCCTGGCCTTGGTCCAGCACCGCTTGCTGTATATTGAATTCAGGTCAGGGAGCTTAGTACAGATGATGCTCTCAGCTGATCGCACCACCCTCTGAAGAGCTCGTCTGTCCTGCATAGAGCTGTTCCCAAACCAGGTTGTGGTGTTTCCCGTCAGGATGCTCTCTTTGGTGCAGGAGTAAAAATTCCTAAGCATCCTAGCGGGCAGTCTGAAGTCTCTCAAGCGTCTAAGATGGAAGAGGCGCTGCTGAGTCTTTTTCACCACGGTGTTGATGTGACAGGACCGTGATGTGTACACCAAGGTATCTGAAACTATCCACTCTCTCCACCCCCCTCTCTCGTTGATCATGGGGATCTGGTAGTTCCTCCTGCTTTTTACTGAAGTCCACTATCGACTCCTTTGTCTTGCTGACATTGAGGAGGAGATTGTTCCTCTGGCACCAGTTCTCCAGATTCCTAATCTCCAGGTAGGCCGTCTCATTATTGCCGGTAATCAGTCCGACCACAATGGTATCATCAGCAAACTTGATGATGGTGGTGGAGTTGGTAGTGGCCATACAGTCATATGTGTACAATGAGTACAGCAGGGGGCTCAGAACACAACCCTGAGGGGCTCCAGTGCTGAGGGTGAGGGAGGCTGAGACATATCTACCCATCCTTACTGCTTGTGGTCTGCCAGTAAGAAAGTTGGAGATCCACTGACACATAGATGGGCTGAGTCCCAGGTGTTTCAGCTTGGTGGCGAGTATGGAGGGTATTATTGTGTTGAACGCTGAACTTTAGTCAACAAACAGCATGCTGACATAATTGCCCTTTCTAGTGTCTGAGTGAGTGATGTGTGAAGGAGGTGGGTAATGGCATCATCTGTTGAGCGGTTTGGCCGGTAAGCGAACTGTAGTGGATCTAGGGTGTCTGGTAGTGAAGAGATGATTAAGTCTCTGACCAGTCTCTCAAAGCACTTCATTACTACTGAGGTCAGAGCTACAGGGCGGTAGTCATTGAGGGAAGCAGGATGGGTCTTCTTTGGGACAGGAACAATGAATGACTGGCACATTTTGTTCTGTACTACTTGATAAATCATACAATAAGACTTTTAATTAAAACCTTATTGTATGAAAAATCAAGCAGTACAGTAGAAGTGTACCAATACATGGTGAAATTAGTAACATTGGTATTGCGTTGCAGGCTCCTGGGTCCGTTGCGTTGCAGGCTCCTGGGTCCGTGGCGTTGCAGGGTCCATTGAATTGAAATATGTTTTTATTTTTTAGTTTCTTTTCAGGGAAAGGTGATGTAGGTGCACACAGGGGGACTGGGTCGGTAAGTGGGGGCAGGTGATGGAGGGTTGTGGGGGCTCATCAGTAAAATCTTGGCCAGTGCCCAATTTATGTTAAATACTGCCCTGCACTGCATACATTCTTTTCTGGTTCAGAAAATTGTAGGGCAGGCACAAAGCAGACACTTCTCACACTAGTTTGTTGGTCATCATCTCCCCCTTGACTGAACTTGTTTGGTGTTTCGGCCCATCTCATATCTATGCAAATGTTATGGTGAGCCCTTAGCACTGAATGAGATTTTTTAATAAGTTAATTCCTGTACTTAATTCACTTTTGTTGCTTGCCAATACATCTGTGGACCCTATTTTCTTTAAGGGTACATAAAATGTTTTTTGTAAAGGATTTTTTTTTGTTCCTATTGAATTTCAGATTGATGAGCAGATTGAGACAATGTTCAATTCTAAGAAGAGAGTGAAAGACATGGCAGGGCCAGGTGTACAAGGAGGAGCAGTTGGTGCTACAGGTGCCACAGCTGGTTCTGGAGGATCTTCTGCTTCAGCTAATGCAGGTGCCCCTACTGCTGGAAATGCGGAGAAGTTGGAGATGGCAAAACGCTTGGCCAAAAAGCTCAGTGTGAACAAAAACCTTGGAGCAGAAGCCCAGGTTTGTTTCATTTGAAGTGCAAAATGTAAATCTTAATCTAAGATTGTCTCTGTATGGTCCATGATTTTTAATTTTTTTTGTATCTTTTTGTTTGGTTCTCTCTTTGTGTTTAGGTCAGATAGAAATGTAAAGTATATATTTTTAAGGCTTTGACTACATGACCTTCTGGCATTTATCCAGTGCTGCATTAGGTTAAGGAGATGCCAGAAACCACGTCAATCATTTTTTAACTACTTGGAAAATGAGGTGACATTAGTGTTATTTTTGTTTGCATTCTCCACATTTTTGCAGCACTCGTGCATGGTATGAAAATTAACCTTTTAGCTTTAGCATTTTTGATCCAGATTATTGACTGAGTATTGAAACCATTGATTCAAATTGATAGCCAGGCAACTAGCATTTTCATATTTTAAGGTTTTTAACTGTCCCTTACTCTCACCAAAACAAACGTTTTGGCTATAGATGCTTTATAAATCAAGGTGTCTTTTAGAAAACACGCAGGCGCATATTGATAAAGCAGTAATTGTGAGTATTACAAAATATTTACTGGTGGTGAATCAATCACTGATGTTTAAAACACATGCAGTGGCTGTTTAGTAAATGCCAGATTCACTTTGTGAGAAAAATACATTCTTAGATTTAATGTTTGTTTTTCATTTGTATTATGGTCGATTACTACATTTTTGTTTATCATTTTCTTAACTTGCAGGCACATTTTGCTGAATTTCTTAAGATGTTTTATACCTTTATATTTATCTTGCCTTAGGATGTAATGCAGCAGGCCACCAATGCTATTCTCAGGGGAGGAACTATTATGGCCCCAATTGTTTCTGCAAAAACTATTGCAGAGCAGCTGGCAGAGAAGATTAATGCAAAACTTAACTATGTCCCAGTTGACAAATTGGAAGAGGAGAAGCAGGAAGCTGGTGCAAATGAATCCTTCAAGCGATATGAAGAAGAATTGGAGATTAATGATTTCCCTCAGGTAAACTCATCAAAATAGGATTTAGTAGTGACCTCCACATCTAATCTGTCAAAGTACAAGGCATTCCATAACCTGAGCCATGTAATTTAAACAATAATTTTTACCCTAACTTTTTGGGGCAGTAGTTTTCCCTTCTTACTGTTCATAGTGGTTGCAGATATTGGTATGTTTCCTTTTCTCAGAATGGCTACATGACAATTGTATATAATTTTTTTTCCAATATGTAAATATTAGTGCATTTCTAATTTTGCAGTCAAACCTAAGAAACCTCCACTATAGGAGTGTGCATTAATATACAATGCTTAATCCCAAGCCCTAAGATCTTTAATCCTTTGTGTGGCAGGGGTGTGGAAATTTTTTTAAAAACTACTTGTCCAAGGACTAAAGCGGGGGCCGAATCTACTTGTCCCTCATGACAATCTACTTGTCCTGATACAAAAAAAAATTATTTTAACCAAAACCGTATTTAGCAGTGCTAAGAAACGCTTCTCATTGGTCAGTGCCGTCAGGTGGCCGCGTTGACCAACGAGTGCTTGCAATTTGCGAGCAAAATTCAGAATACATGGAACAGGTACAGATAGTACACCCGTCCTGGTGGACGGGAAGGACCGTTCACCGAAAGGTAAGTATAGCGGGGAGATCTGTGCGGGTAATTCCATTTTCCCAAATTACTTGGTAAAGTGAATATACCCTTTAGGGTGGGTGCAGACTTGGGCAATGCCGGGGCATGCGATCGTGTGCGGTTGCATGCAGCGGTTGCATCCGCATGTGTGGGGTTACATCTGTGTGGCAATCGCTGAAAAAAAAGGTACATGTACCTTTTTTTGCACCATGCTGTGTTTTCAACCGTGATCATGTGGGATTGACCGGGCGGTATTGCGGCATTCAGTGCCATTATTTTCTAATGGCACCCCAGTCGTGCCAGGCAGATTGTGCGGTTTCCTGCTGCAATACCAGCGTGCCCGTGCGGTTGCACACGATCGCAGTTGAAAACACTGCGCGTTTATTCGCATGCAGATGGGGGCAGCGGGGCTTGTTTTCATTTTTTCAATTTTTATTTACTTTGCAAAATATTTTTAATTTGTTTTATTATTTTTACTTTATCGCCTTTTTATTTAGTTACATTTTTATTTAGTTACATTTTTCAGAAAATTTTGTTTATTAAGTACAAAATTAAAAAAAAACACTCAAACATTTGCCTGTGATCAGAATCACACATTTGCATATTGATTTAGTTACATTTTTAATTAGTTTTTTTTTTTTTAAACAATTTTTTTTTTTACTTAACTGAATTGCTTTTACACAGGGGATTACAATCCCGTGTGATAGCATTTGGAGGTGACAGGTACTCTTTATTGACCCTGTCACCTCCAACACAGGAGTTCTAGCACAGCACTGTTGCTAGAACTCCTGTGATTGGAACGAGCAGCGGCCGCCGGGGACAGGGGCTGAGGGAGGTGACAGAGCCTGTCACAGCTCCACCGTCCGGCTCTGTCACTGCTCCATGCCCCCTCCTCCGTCCCCGCTGCTCCACGCCCCCTGTTCTCGGCA
>NW_017308598.1:30867-60771 GCF_000935625.1 Nanorana parkeri | reverse complement strand
TGGCTTGTGAGTGAGCAAGGTATAGGGGGCGAGCCGGGCTCATAGGATAATCCGGAGTTGTATGTAAATGTATAACACTGCCTGGCCGCAGTTTTTGTACGGTCCTGTGTATGTACTCTTATGTTTGCATAAATAAAGAATTTAAAAAAAAAAAACAGATTGAAATCTGCCAGCACAGTAGAGATGGGGTTAATTAGGGTAAACATAACTTCCAACAGCCCCTCCTTAACATTACGTAGAAGACAAATCCAAGCTTTTTCAGCAAGAAAAAGTTAATAAAGGTGTAGGTAACAATTTTTAAATTTATACTATGTGCGCATGGCTACATATGCAAAAATAAAAATTCTTCTAGCTGGATATTTCTACTAGCTTTGGTTGCATAGACGTTTCATATTCTTTGATACAATTGTGAGAAAATTTTTGAACCCACTAGAATTTTCCAGATTACACCATGAATTGCTCCTTTTTTATTAGTCCCATTTTACAAAAATTCTCACATTATTTTATATTGCAGTAACCATTTAAATTAAGTGCAACCTGATGTACCCATTGATCCCTATGCACCTATTCACCCTCTACTTGGACCTCTGCAATAGTTGCATTTTAGCGCAATCATAAACACAGAACTGCTGCAGTTTAGGTATATTTTGGGATGTGTTGCTTGAACAGCCTGCTTCTGATGACGCCACGTCATTTCAGTGGGATTAAAATTGAGACTGACTGGGTCATTCTAAAAAAAATTGTTTTTCTGTCATTTATTTATATAGTCGGGTTGATAAAGACACAAATCCTTTGAGTTCAACCAATCACAAAATCTATGTTGTAAGACCCTGCTTCTCAACATTCTGATGTTCAGGCTTTGTGCACTGTAATGAATCCTTTATTCTTAGCACATCTTTTCATTTAGGCAGGAAAGTAAAGCACACTTTTATGCTACACACATTGCTTCACAGCAAGGATAAGGTTTGTGTGTTGGTATAAAGTACTTTATTTTTCTCTGTACAGTATGCTGTGTACATCTATTCAAAAGGTCAACATCTCTCTACATTACACCTTTTCTAAATGTACATATGTTGGCTTTCTTTTTGCAGGCTTTTTTATTACTTATTATATTGATTTTATATATCAATATTCCTTTATTACGCAACATTGTCATCCTGGTACAGGAAGTGTTTTAGGACTACAGATCTCCTCCTCTCCATAACATAGGGTGGTCTGTAGTAATAATGGTAACCAATAAAAGTAATGAGCAACAGTTAACACAGAAAGTTATCAACTGACCAGATTTCGAACAGATTCAAGAAGGTATTTACAGATATTACAGTATTATAGATATGTTCAAATGGGCATTTGTCTTTTTTCACAGCCTAAACAAGAGCGTAACAACTACTACTACATAGTTTGTGCAAATACACACTTTTTCTAAAGCTCATTTGTACTATACCATTGCTAGAGATTAATCACTAGAAATAGCGTATGATTGCTAAACAGAGTAAATGGCTCCCTATGGAATAAGCTACACAATTTGCGTATTGTAGCCATAATCATGCACATACACACAGTGCTCCAGTTATATTGGATTAATTAGTCCAAAATAGTATTGCATGCTACTTGTGTAGCTTACTCCAATGGGACACAAAATCCCCTAGCCAGTAAGCTGTCATATCAAAATCTTACCCATGTGGCTTTAGACCTAACCATCAACTATGAAATTTGGTTTATGTGCGTGTGTGTGGATCACAACATTGCCTGACAAAATTTCAAATTCTTTGGCGGCAAACTGGTTAATATATATGGTTCAGCTGTGTATTTAGCGATTTGCTTGGAGGTGCACTGCATGTAAAACAATAGCTACAATTTAGGCACATCCCTAGTGATTTTGTTTTTATTGAATAAATTACATTTGTAAATTTCAGACTGCCAGATGGAAAGTCACATCAAAAGAAGCATTACAGAGGATAAGTGAATATTCTGAGGCTGCCATTACCATTAGAGGAACATATTTCCCACCTGGCAAAGACCCCAAGGAGGGAGAGAGAAAGATTTATTTGGCCATTGAAAGTGAGTATTTTACAGATACAGTTCACAGAGGTTTTAATGGTCACTACAGATGGAGATTATGCAAAAGATATAGGATGTTTTGTTGTCACAGTTACATATAAAAAATGTCAATTACAAAATTATCACAAGTTATAGCAAGAACTATTGCAATAAATTGTAGGTAGTAATCTAGTGTTATGGTGCACGGTGAGAAATTTCTGCAGGTTTACTCCCTGGAAATTGTGCCTGAATTTGGCACAAGCACTGCCATTTGAGGTCAGAGGCGGCTCTTTTAATTAGGCGGTCGCCTTAGGCCTCGCGCTCCCGAGGGCCTCGCAGCCGCCTAATTTGCCCTGCCGGCACATTACCTTGTAGTCAGGTAACGTTATGAGCTCTCAGCCCTGTCGCTGTCAAACTGAGACTCTCAGTTTGACAGCGACAGGGCTGAGAGCTCATCCATTTTTTCGTTCCGTCCATTTGACCGGTGGACTTCTGGAGCTCCGCCCACCAGCCAATGGGAAGAGATCTCTCCCATCCAACGCGCAAGGATCCCAATCTGGCTAGGAGGGTGGGTCGTCAGGTGCAGATGGACGTAGACATAGTCAGCAACGGCTGGTCCTGCACGCTCCCGCCCGCGAGGCGATCCCTGCACAGTCCTGGTGAGAGAAAGCCTTCACAAGCTACAGCATAGGTGAGAGCCTTGTGGAGACCCTAGAGAGCCCTGGTTTGACCAGGGCTCTGTGGGGTCTCACCAGCTGTATGTGGGGTCTAACTAGGCTGGTTAGAGCCCTGGTGAGTCTCCAGAGAGCCTTGGTGAGACCCCACATTGCCCTGGTGAGACCCTACGGAGTCCTGGTCCTTGTGAGACCCTACATTGCCCTGGTGAGACCAGGGCGATGTGGGGTCTCACCAGGGGACTGTGGGGTCTACAAAGGTTCGTTAGAGCCCTGGTGAGACCCCACAGAGCCCGGGTAGCAGTGCTCAGAGGGGTCTCACCAGGTTGGTGAGACCCCACAAAGCCATGGTGGGAGCCCTACGGAGACCTGGTGCTTGTGAGACCCCCACATCGCCCTGACGAGACCCAATGGAGACCAGGGCTCTGTGGGGTCTCACCAGGGCTCTGTGGGTCTAAGAAGGCTGGTTAGACCCCACAGCGCCCTGGTGAGACCTCACAGAGCCCTGCTACCCAGGTGAGGCCCCCTCAGAGCCCTGTGGCGTCTCACCAGGGCTCTGTGGCGTCTCACCAGGGCTCTGTGGCGTCTCACCAGGGCTCTTTGATGTCTCATCAGGGCCCTGAGGGGTCTCACCAGGCTGGTGCGACCCTACAGAGCCCTGGTGCTGGTGTGACCCTACAGAGCCCTGGTGCTGGTGAGACCCTACAGAGCCCTGGTGCTGGTAGACCCCACAGAGCCCTGGTTTAACCAGGGCAATGTGGGATCTCACCAGGGCTCTGAGGGGTCTAACCAGGCTGGAGAGACCCCCACATAGCCCTGGAGACCCTACAGAGCCCTGGTCTAACCAGGGCTCTGTGGGGTCCCACCAGGGCTTTTTGTGGTCTCACCAGGGCCCTGTGGGGTCTCACCAGGCTGGTGAGACCCCACAGAGCCCTGGTTTAACCAGGGCTCTGTGGGGTCTCACTAGGGCTCTGAGGGGTATAATCAGGCTGGTGAGACCCTACAGAGCCCTGGTTTAACCAGAGCCCTGTGGTATCTCACCAAGGCTCTTTGAGGTTTAACCAAGCTGGTTAGACCCCACATAGCTCTGGTGAGACCCTACAGAGCCCTGGTTAAACCAGGGCTCTGGGGTTTAACCAGGACTGGTGAGACCCCACAGAGCCCTGGTGAGACCCCACAAAGCCCTACTTTAACCAGGGCTCTGAGGGGTCTCACCAGCCTAGTGAGACCCTACAGAGCGCTGGTTTATTCAGGGCTCTATGGGGTCTCACCAGGGCTCCGTGGGGTCTCACCAGCATGGTGAGACCCCACAGACCTGAGTGGGGCCTCATATTTAGTTTTCGCCTAAGGCCTCGCAAACTCTAGAGCCGCCTCTATTTGAGGTCTAGAGGCACACTGAAGCTGGAGTGTACATACCAGATAAAATCACAGGCTCAGAATTAAGGATCAAATTATATAATTTGAGAGCCTTACCTACTGAATTCCAGAAAGATTATAGCACTTTGGTAACTTTACTGCACCAATTGCAACTTAAAATATTGTTGTTTTTTTATGTCAATTGAAGGACATAGGAAGTCTTAAACCTTTTGTTTACACTGACTCCTACAGTCATCACTGGGAAATACTTTAGTCCAGCCCAGGGGATAATCTACTACCAGCATGCCTCCGTTTTTGCTAATGTCCTAGGAGAATGGACATTTTTTTTTTGTCAGCTCTGCCATTTTAAGCAATAAACTTGAGCTTTTTTAGCAATCTTTTTTTTTTTTCTTCAATCAATATTCTGCTACAACCACCGTTTTATGTATTTTCACATACTTTCCTGAGACTTATCTGTATGGGCAGTATGACAACCTACTGACTTGGTGATATTCACAGATAGTGTCCAACTCGATAAGAAGACTCAGAGTAGAATCCAATGCAGTTAATTTGCCTTCTCAATACAGAGGATGTCATTCTTTTTCATTTTTATAGTGAAAAGACATTCCTATCTTTGCCATTAACAAGTTAACAGAGACCCCCTTACCTCAGCAAGGGTGATGTAGAAAGAGACAGTACAAAGGATCACTGGGAAGGTTTTAGCAGAAGACTCTACCAATGTACAGAAAAGAGCAGGGGTGAATTTGAAGATGCCAAGTATGCACAGATTAGGCTGTAACAATGCTAATCTTACACTTGCAGCTAGAAATACAGCATAACACAATGAAATGCAGTAATATAGGTATGCAGTGTAACTGAAATAGAAGAAATAATAAAAATGACACTGGATGTGGCAGCACAATCAAAACTTCTCTGTACACAGCTTATTGTGTTTTTTTCCCCACCAACTTGCAATTATCCAGTCATCTTCAGCCTGGCTTTTGGACGGTTCCCCATCTGGATCCCACGGAACTACATGTTGGGGGCCTGGGAATGTCCCTTGGGCACTGGGCTCTGCTTGAGTGCTTTCCAGTTCTGATTACGTTAACTCTAAAGCACTTTCCAGATCTAAAGTCGCTGGCATTGCCTCTGCGCTTGCCCTTCCTTTGAAGACTCCCTTAGTAAGTAGGCCGTTTGGGCTGTGCATCATGAGTTCCCTCACGTCTATTCGTTGCTGGGTACCATTACTATCCTTTAGCTAAAGTGCGCTGCGCTCCCCCTATTTTATTCCCACTATTTGCAAGTGTTAGAAAAGGTTATAAACAAAACACATAAAATATCTTAAAACAAAAAACTATAAATTCCAGTGTCCATACACAGTGATGTGTCACATTTCACTGCTTCAACAGACACTTAATGTACTCCCTAAACTGTGCAAAGTAATGCGTCCCTCTTAATTGCATTAAACGTCCTCTTTAATCATAGTGTAATGCTCCTGGCCGGCCGTTTTTTTACTACGGCCGGCCCGGAGGTAGTTAATGTCACTTTAAATTCTGTACCAGAGTGTCCTTCACCTTTTTTTCTACACCACATTTCAGACTGAAGAAAGATCATAGAATGAATGGTCAATAGCATTCCTTTACGAAACTTCTGCGGTTCTCCTGCAGCAATCTAAATCTTCCTAAGTGATCCTCAGCTCAATATAAAACCCCGCTCCTAGAAAACCTGCACAGCATAAGATCCTTAAAACACTTTATTGAAACACGGTTAAAAGAACTTACATTCAAACAGTAAGAACTCTGCTTAAATAGTTTCTCCCACTAGCCACTGTCCCTCCATTCACCTCCAGCTTCCCCTCCAGGTAGGGCCGCTTTCGGGTTACACACAAACTTCCTGGGACCGGGGCACAGAGCGTACTGCAGTAATGTGACCATGAACACGCCCACCCGACGTATTTCGTCATCAATCAACTTTGTCAAAGAAGAAGAAGAATTACTGCAGTATGCTCTGTGCCCCAGTGCCAAGAAGTTTGTAAGACCTTGAGTCTTACATTTTGCCTTACTGCCATGTGGCTGCAACATGTCTGATTCTAGACACGGGATGACAGTCCCTCTGTACAAGGTTCCCCAGCTAACGCTCTGTAATGGCTCCATGGCTGCTTGCAGCATGACTACTGATGGTGCCGATGTCTGCAGTGTAGCAGTAGAAGGCAACATTATTCTATAGTCTACCAGAGTCCTCTTTAGTTCTGTCAGGTTTTGCTGTTTCCTCAGCCGTTTCGGCTGAGCTTTTTATTAGTCATGCATTTTTTTTTTACCCAAATCACCCAGTTATTGTTTGACTTTTTTTTTTTACCCATGACCTTGGCAGCTTCTGAGCCATCTGAATTCAGATGCGGAGTAGTTCCAGTACCTGTCTGACGATCCTGCCCCTAATCTCACCACTGCTGCGTTTGATCCCTTGGTTAACTGGTGGAGCAAATGGTTATAACTTTAAATTTCAGTTGTGATGGTCTCCTGGAATCTTCCTACTTTATCTCTTACATGAGTGTCATGTTTCTCTCATAGTTGAGGTCTACCTATGATGCCAATTACCAGCCTCTCTCATCTTTTTAAGTGGGAGAACTTGCACAATTGGTGGCTGACAATACTTTTTTGCCCCACTGTACATATGTGTAGGGCCTTTTAGTTAAAGTGTTGGACTACTCATACTATTATAATCAAGGATGCTACCGATGGTAGGAGCGCCCATCTTCCCCAGAGGAAGAAGCCGACTGCTAGTCTTTCCCTCTGATCCTAGAGAGTGCTTGGGTTCAGGATGCAGGATTCCAGGGTACAAACTGGCGTTTTGCTCCCTCCTCTGCTTTTTTCCTCTAACCTTCTTGTCACTGCACAGATTATCAAATCTCCATTGAGCCCTCTTGAGTCTACTGGACCAAGGCATTCTGTGGCAGAATGGTTTCATAGATTTGCTCCAACCTGTTCTACGCTCCCAAACCCAAAGGGAGCATCCGACTTTGGGTTTGGACACTCGGTGCTCTAAATGTCTTCATTCAAACCCAGATTTTCTAAATGGAGTCCAACAGGCCTATTATCACCTCCCTTCATCAGGAAGACTTTCTGGCTTCTGTGGACATCAATGACGCGTACCTGCATGTCCCCCTCTTGCCAGCATGGCAACGTTTTCTTATATTTTACTCTAGGGTCTCTACACTACCAGTTCCTGGTCATATCCTCTAGCCTCTCATATGCCCCTAGTGGTGCTGGCCCCAGTATTAGCTCTGTTGCACACTCGTGGCATTCCCATTGTGGGATACTTAGACAACCTCAAGCGTAGGCACAGGCTCTGTTGGAGTACGTGGGTTTGACTGCTCAGGTGAATCCTGATCCTTAAGAAACCACTGCTAGAACCTCATCATTTGGAGTGTCTGGGTCTAGTCCTGGACGCATCTCAAGCCAGAGTGTTTCTTACATTGGAGAAACTTCAGACTCTTTGATTTCAGATACAAGCTCTCTCCAGTCCAGGAGTCGTCCATCTCTACACTTTTGCATAAGTCTCATAGGGCAAGTCAATCAGGTCTCTGGACAAACCGATCTCTTTGGCACAACGCACCAGATTGTCCCTGGCTTGGTGGCTACGGGAAGTACTTCCTTTCCATTATTAGGTGGATCCTTACAATGGATGCCAGCTTGTCAGGCTGGGGAGAAGTCCTGGGCACACTGTTGGCACAGTGGTCATCAGAGGAGCCTCGTTCCCCAATCAGTATCCTGGAGCAATTTAGCTGTCTCTGCACCATTAGACAATCCTGCTGCTAGGTCATCTAATCTGGGATTAAGACTGAAGGTATGTAAAAAGGTCCTGAGTTCTTTGGGTTCCTGCAGTGTACAGTCAATGTAGCAGAAGACTGGCTCTCCAGTAATGACTCTTGGCATATGTTCATTTAGATGCTAAAGGAGACCTTCAGCTGCAAATGCAGCCCCTCTTTTCTGGTCCCTACGAGATGGTATTGATAGAAATTACCTGGTCAATTAAAGGGCTTGTGTGTCAAAAATGTTTATGATCATGCAGCTGCCACTCCCGCAGATAGTTTTCAAAATTCTTTAATATTTTTCATATGTCTACAGGATATGTTTTGGTAACCACTTAATTTATTGTGCAGAACGGGATTTTCTTTTACATTAATCTAAATATACATTAATCTAAATATACTATGTGTCAGATGCCTATATTAGCGAGAGGTACTGTACCTAATCCACCTCCTGCAACTCATGATATAGGTTCATGTTCTTTTTAGTCTTAAATTGATGGTAAATAATGTGTGATTACTTTCTTTTTCTTGATATAATTTAGGTAACTCGTTAAAATGTTGACTCTGCCAAGACATATACAGCCACAAATGTTGGTTCTGTATTCCACTGCCAAGATATTTAGGATAGGTCACAATACTTAGATAAGAATATGTATTCCCTTAATGGCCTGCTAAGCTATATACAACACAATTTAAAGGATTTATAACCCAGGCCTGGATTCTGTAACGGGATGTATTATAGGTCTCCTTGGCATATCTGTGGTTTTCAGTGTTCTGCTAATTAAAGAAGAACTATGGGGTTAGGATGTTTCCTCATAGTTCTCCTAAGGGTAACGGGAGGACACAAACTAGCGTCCTCCCGTCACCCAAAGATAAGTATACCGCGAGCTGCAGCTCGCGGTATACTGAGACACCGCAGCCGGAACGGATCCCGACAATTACGTCTGGATCCACCCAGCTGCGTGAGTGACAGCTGGCTCTGCTTATCTAGAGGCAGAGCCAGCTGTAACTGCCCCCTCCCCCGTCCGTTCCACCAGTCAGCGCTTGAGGATCTGACAGAGGAGGGGGGAATCCAGTCACTCCCCTGTCACGGCTCTCTGCTGGCACTGGATCGAGAAGTGAGCGAGTGCCGGTATGTGTTCATTCACTTCCCGATCTACTGAGCCGACCTGTGACAGTTTCATTGTCACAGGTCGGCTCAGATTATGAGGCTGAGTGAAAATCACATTGTTAATGGCAACTCCTGAGATTGAATAGAAACCCTTTCCAGTTTCCAGACTGAGTAATGTTCAGTTAATTAAAACCTTGTTTTCAAAACACATTTATTTACATTAAAATATGTTTGTCACTTTAATTTACTTCTAAAAGTAATGCTTCATTTGAAGACTTGACACCACCAGGTGATAGTCAGTAGCACCTATTTGAAGATCCCTTGCTGCAGCCCTAAACCTACAGATTCTGCGGCATATAGATTTCTTTAGAAATGAAAACATTGAAGTACAAGCTGTAGCATCCCTAATGCTTTAAAACATTAGGCACTGTTTTTGGTTCTTCCAGTAATGAAGGGTATATTTTGCATTTCTAAACTTAACCTAAATCACATGAGTGATACCATCGTTTTCAGCTGTGTTTTATTGTATAGTGTGTCTGCTTGCTGCAAATTCCTGGAAGTGCATAACCCATGTTAAAATACATAAACATATGTTTAAGTGCTTTGAGTTGCACATAAAAGTTCCCCCTCACTTGAAAATGCGTAAATATAATGTAATACACACAAAGAATGTGCCGTAGGGCATTATTAAGTAGACTTTATTTTTTAAAAATGCACATTAACAGTTTGTGGCTGTAGAGTGGTTCTGCGTTGTCACCAGATAGTGGGTTGTTAGCTCACTATCTGGCCAATTTGTGTCACAGGGAGTGCATTAGTATGTTGGTGTGACCCCAAAAAAAAGGTTTGGCTTTACTTTTTTTAATCCATAATACCACAGCCTTCCTGCTTAGCCATTTTCAAATGTTGCCTGTTGGGGTGTAGCATGTGTAACCCTTGACACCCCACAGGAATGAAAGTTTCTGCCAAAAGTTATGCAGCAGGTGGAAGGTAGAAAGGTATTATGAGGTCTGAAAAATACATGTGCGTCTTGAAAGCCATATAAATCCAGAGGTTTGTACAACATACTCCCAACAGAGAGAAAAGTTGATTTATTGTTGGCTGTATCCTCCTTGGGAAATGTCCCCTAACTTCTTGTTCTTTTTGACGCCCATCATATTGACTGGAAGAAATCCCCTAAATCATGCAACAGACAGCAATTAAATGTACAGATTCAAATCATTCCCCATTATATCCAAAGCATTAAAAAACTTAAAAGTGTTTCTAAACCCTCACGTTTTTTGCATATATCTACTGCTAGCAAGCAGTAGATATATGCAAAAAGTTTTTTTTGTTTTTTTAAAACCTGCTTTAAACTTACCTGTGTCTTTTGCCGCGCGCTCCCATCCGAAAATCTGAAAATTCTCGGGCGGCTGCAAATCATCTTGGGGCGGGTGCATGCGCAGTTCGGATTTTTGGCCGGGAGACGAGGAGACACACAAGGCAAGTTTATGGACGCGTGCACCCGCATGCAGACACCGTGGGACAGGAAGTGCCAGCAAGGGCAGAGGAGTTGTCGCTGGATCGGAGACCCACAGCAGCGGTGGAGAGAAGGCTGAAAACAGGAAAGAAGATCGGATTAAGAGACATAATTTAAGGTAAGTGCTTTAATTAACATTGGGGGGAGGGGAAAAAATGTTTGCCTTTAATGTCCCTTTAAGATAAAAGGCTTTTGCGGGAATTGGGTTAATTTGCTGCAGAACAAGTGGACTTCTTAAACTAAATGGTACTATACCTGTCATTGCATTAAGATGATTGTCTGATTACCTTGATAATGGTGTTATGCTATATTTTAGGTGCAAGTGAATTGGCTGTTCAAAAAGCTAAAGCAGAAATTACCCGTCTTATCAAAGAAGAGCTTATCAGATTGGTAAGTATAAAGTGCAATAAAGTACCAAAGAAAATGTTTGCCTGTCTTTCTTGCTTTGAAATGCCTCTTTAGTTTTCATCCCTGTAAACATGAAGGTAGCTGGACTTCCTCACAGTGCATGTTCCAATATGAACATTTGCAGGGACTGATGCTTCCTCAGTGAGCAGAGAACAAGCATTTGAGTTCCTGAGCATTTATTCCACTATACCCCTTTAAGTCCCAGAGTGTTTAGTTTTTTTTCCAACCCTAACATAATATACTGTACATTGCTTTTCTCTAGAGCAATGTAGGGCTTCAGTTTGGTAGCAGATTTGGATATATATATATATGTATTTATTTTTTAGGTTTTAAATGGGGAGAATAAATTAAAAATATTCTTGTAATTTTTTCCCCCAATAAAATTTACGTAAGTTTGCACAAAAATATAACTGACAAGTCCTTCTGCTTAATCGGATATCACATAAGTGTGATGTTTATGTAATGTATCAGAATCGTATTGCTCAAACTTAAAGAACGCCGGGTAAAAATTTTAATAATCCTTGCAGTGGGGGGTCGAGATCAGGTGAGGATAACTTTTCTTTTTTTAAAACCTTGCAGTGCTGGACTAGCCCCACTGCAAGGGTTAGAAACATCTTCACTCGGGAGTACTTTAAATGTTTGCATTTTTACTTTAGGAGAACTTTATTCCCCTTTCAACACTACATTGCTACTTGTAGGAAAGAGCCAAGGATTTATGTAAATTATTAGCATAGAGTATGATCAGGTCAGGTTGGAAAAGACACAAATTATCATGACGGCAACTTTTTCACAGGTTTGCATTTACTAAAATTTTGAATGACATTGCAATTTGCTTATGTGAGCACTTGGCACAATCTCGTATGTCCTGGAGTGACATACAAGCCAACAAGAGGTGAAGGTGCTTACACACCCTCGAATGTGTTATAACTTCACTGGCTTGAGAGCACTAAACAGCAGTGTTTTAAGACCTGGGCTGCCAGAAAGGTAAGTATAGATCCTGTTCTTTTACAGGGCAGGTTTTGTTTTTTCGGAAGTGACCCTGTGTTGACAGGGTCACTTTAAGGGTTTAGATTTAAACTGCATTTTCGGTGCGTTTTCCCTTGGCTTCCCACCAGAAGGTCCCTTCAGTCAGTATCTGCTTGTTTTCTACAGTGTAAGGGTCCAAGACTGAGGTGTAAACGTTATGTAGTTCTCTCCTTTCATAAAGAATTCAGTCTTATTTTTACAGCTTCTGAAACTTTAAAAGAAACAAATGTATGGTCAATAAGCAAATATGATTGCTTCCATGTACATATACATTTGCAAACTATTAATAGAAGCAAGGTTTAAAATATGTTTGTACTTAGCTAAGTGCATTTACATTGATTTCATTGATTGATTTAATTGAAAGGTCATATTCAGTGTGTGTATTGAGCGAGAGAGAGAGCACGCAAGATATATAGATAGAGATATATAGACATATTACTGTGCAAAAGTTTTCGGCCTTGTTCACACCAAATGCAGAGCAGATCTGCATGAGTTTCTGCAGACGCAGTGCAGTGGGTTGTGCCGCCTTTTTTTATGCGTTCTGGGGCATTTTAGTTTAAAATGGGCTTTCAGTGCATTCCAGGGCGTTTGCATGCGTGTTTGCATGTGTTCCAGAGCAGGTAAAATGGGTCTGCTGCAGTTTTTTTTACCTGCTCTGGACCGGAACGCTGCGATGTAAACTAGAGCTAAAAATACCATTGGAATACATTGGACGCAGTTTTGCTCCGGTCTGTAACTGCTCTGCTCCTGGAACACGCTTGGTGTGAACAAGGCCTTAGGCAGGTGTGAAAAAAATGCTGTAAAGTAAGAATGCTTCTAGAAATAAGAGTTAATAGTTTATTTTTATCAATTAACAAAATGGAAAGTAAATGAACAGAAGAGAAATCCAAATCAAATCAATATTTGTAGTGACCAAACTATCACTTCCAGGTCTTCTTTATGCTGGAGATAGTTGGTGGTATGGCATGATGGATCAGTTTCTGCTTGTATTTCTCAGCATTGAGGACACCATTGATCCTGACCAAATCTCCAACTCCACTGGCAGAAATGCAGCCCCACTCATTATTGTAAAACTTTCTAGCCCTTCAGGGCTGCCTCCTGCTACAGACATATATTTCAAACTTTGGCTCACTAGTCCAGAGCGCCTGCTGCCATTTTTCTGCACCACAGCTCCTATGGTTCTGTACAAAGTTAAGTCGCTTAGACTTGTTTCCACGTCAGTGGTATGGCTTTTTGGCTGCAAGGCCACAGAAAAATGGCAGCAGGTGATTTGAACTGACGAGTCAAAATTTGAAATATTTGGCTGTAGCAGAAGGCAGTTTGTTAGCCAAAGGGCTGGAGAGTGGTACAATAATGAATGTCTGCAGCAACAGGAATGATGGAGGTTCCTTTCAAGTCGGGGCTGCATTTCTGCAAATGGAGTTGAAGATTTGGTTAGGATCAATGGTTTCCTTATTGCTGAGAATGAAAAGCAGATACTTATCCATCATGCCATACCATCAGGGAGGTGTGTGATTGGCCCCAAAATTATTCTGCAGCAGGACAACGACCCCAAAAATACAGCCAATGTCATTAAGAACTATCTTCAGCTTAAAGAAGAACAAGGAGTCCTGAAAGTGATGGTTTGCCCCCACAGAGCCTGTTTCTCAACACTATCGAGTCTGTCTGGGATTACATGAAGAGACAGAAGGATTTGAGGTAACCTACATCTTCCACAGAAGATCTGTGGTTAGTTCTCCAACATGTTTGGAACAACCTACCTGCCGAGTTCCTTCAAAAACTGTGTGCGTGTGTACCTAGAAGAATTGATAGTGTTTTGAAGGCAAAGGGTGGTCAAACTACATTTCCCCAGTCATCTTCCAGGACAGCCCATGAGATAAGGCTCCGCCTGCCTGCAACAGGTAACACATCAACCACATTTAAATAAATAGACCCCTCCTTCCATCCCAATTCAGTTTTTTTGTGTTTCCTCCGGCTACACAGGTTCACATCGTAATGTTTGTTGTTTTCAGGGCTCATTTTTCTATTTGCCTCAGGGCAGAGCCTAACCCTGGTATGCGTTGGGACCTACTCCAGGATTTCCTGCTGCAGCACATACAGGGATCCCTTGTCGGACCCCCATCCGAGACTAGGCCTAGGTTCCCCTCCGTCATTCAGGGAGGGCAACCATCCTCCTGTACGTGAGTGGCTCCAGATGGTGACCCCCCCGGTGTGCAGTAGTGGCAAGGGTGTACCCTGAGCGGTGTACGGCACCCCCTCTTGGCATGGAGACACTTACCGGTTATAGTAGTGTGGGACAGTGGAGACACTTACCGGTTATAGTAGTGGTCACTGTTCCATGGACCATGGTTCCGTCCGGTGGGCCGCATGGTGGCTTGCGCGGGAGAGTGGCGGCGTCTGCAGGCAGCTCCGAGGAGATAGCTCGATACCAAGAGTTGGAGGCAGGCAATGTGTCCCTCCACCACTGGGAGCGCTGTGGCGGCGTCTGTACGAAGGAGGCGCGTCATCGAGACCGCGTGGTGCGGTCACGCGCTTCCGGGGCGCCATTTCCGGGTTCCGGAACGCAGCGCGCGCTGGCCAGTTTAAAGGCAGCTGGGGACGGAGACAGTCGGCATGTGAGGCAGCTGGAGTACCTCCCATAACCAACGCCGCTCGGCCACGACTACTGAGGCTGCACACCTCGCGGACTGACCGGGACCACATACGGGCAGTAGGGACGTCAGGAGCGGGCCAATAGCGAGGTCGGCAGTGAGCTGCAATATGCCCACGGAGGCCGGACCTGGTGTTGCCCACCCAGACCTGGGAGAGCATGGCACTGGCGCTAAGGTAGGCGAGTTTTATTGGTAATTCTCCTCTATCCTTACTCAGCTTGTATTGGGGGCCTGTGGTACAGGACAAGCTGGGCTGTGTTGTTTCTCAAGCATTGTTTGCATAGTGGCAGAGCACTGGTTGATGGCATCCTTCTTGTCTTACGCAGGTCAAGGCCTCGGAGGATAAGCCTCTTGCTTTAACTAGTGGCTCTCGCCCAAAAGGGAAGAAGTGTACCTCTTGCAATGCCAAAATGTCACCTTCATGGTCCAAACCCCTGTGCAAAGGCTGTTTAGAGAACATGGTGGCCAAAGAGTCGGCTGGGATGTTCAAAAGTCTGATAGATTCCATGAGAGATGAAATGGTTACCACTTTTCAATCTTTCCGTTCTGTGCTACAGAACCCAGTGGGACCACCGGTAGATACCAGTTTGCCCGGTACATCGGGGGAAGGTAGCTTGATGGGCTATGCAGAAAGCTGCACGAGCAAGCAAGCGCCCAGTGAATCCTCGGGCTCTCAGGTAGAGTCAGAGGATCAAGATGAGTCGGAGGGGGAATTACGCAGTAACAGAGCTGCGAAATTCCTTTTTCCCTCGCTTGAAACAGGTGAACTGTTGAAAGCCATATGGGATACTTTGGGGATTAAGGAAGAATCCACTGAGCTGTCAGTTCATGATAAACTTTACAAAGGGCTTCAATCTAAGAAAGGACGTACTTTCCCGGTCCACAAATCACTCTCGGACTTGATCCAAGAGGAGTGGAAGCACCCGGAGAAACAAATGTTTTTCTCGGCGGGGCATAAGCGCAGGTTTCCGTTTGCAGAGGAGGATTCGGGTCTTTGGGATAAATGCCTGAAGATAGATGCCTCCCTAGCAAAGGTCTCTAAAAAGACGGATCTCTCATTTGAAGATATGGGAGCATTGAAGGACCCAATGGACAGAAAGGCGGAGGCTTTGCTCAGAAAGGGATGGGAATCGGCAAGTGCTGGCTTCAAACCTGGTTTGGCCATTACTTGTGTGGCTAGGACGCTAGGGGTGTGGCTGAATCAGCTACAGGAACACCTGGAGTCGGGTACTGATCGAGATCAGTTGCTGGGTTCCCTCCCCGTGCTGAGCAAGGCAGCCGCCTACATAGCGGACGCCTCGGCTGAGGCAGTGAGGTACTCAGCTCGAACTACGGCATTGATCAACTCCTCTAGGAGAGCTTTGTGGCTCAAAACTTGGGCAGGAGATGCATCCTCCAAGGCAAAGTTATGCGGGCTCCCGTTTAAAGGGGACTTGCTGTTTGGCCAAGAGTTGGAGGCAGTGTTGGATAGATCGATAGATCTGCGGACAAGAAGAAAGGTTTCCCCCTGCCGCCCAAGCAGAAGGGGAAACAGTTTTTTCGCGGCCAAAGGGGTCAAAACTTCCGTAAAGAGAAGAGGGGACTTTATGGGAAGAAACAAGACCAGTCGAAAGGGTGGGCGTTTAAAAAGGGGAAGTCAAAGAGTAATTTCCTCTTTAACCCACCTCAGCAGCCCAACAAATCCCAATGACCGATTGCTCAGGGTGGGGGGAAGACTGGGGCAGTTCTTCCCGCTCTGGAGGCAACTGACCAGCAACAAATACATTTTGGAACTGGTTCAGATCGGTTACAAAATAGAGCTGACGGAAGCACCCCCGTCAAGGCTTCTGATTACTTCCCTGTCAAAAGACCGGAAGAAAGCAGAGGCAATGACAGCGGCCTTGCAAGACCTGTTGGACCAGGGGGTGATAGTACGGGTACCCGAGTGGGAGGAGAAAAAGGGATTTTATTCCCACATCTTTTCCAGGATGAAGCCCTCAGGAAAATGCAGGCTGATACTCAATCTGCAGCCTCTGAACAGGGTGGTACTGTACAAAAGATTCCGTATGGAATCTATCTTTTCAATCCGAGACTTGCTGGCCCCAGGCTCTTTTCTAGCAACTATAGATTTAAGAGACGCGTATTTTCATATTGCGGTAAGAGAGTCCTCGCAATACCTCCTAAGGTTTGCAGTCCGGGGGCCTGCACAGGTCCTGCATTTTCAATACAGGGCTCTGCCGTTCCGCCTTTCCTCTTCGCCACGAATCTTTACCAAAAGTGTTGGCAGAGACGCTGGCCCCCCTGAGGTCTCGGGGGTAGGGGTCATCCCTTATTTGGACGACCTCTTGTTTTTTGCCCCATCAGCAATTGTTCTCCAGCAAAAGCTGGAGTTAACGATCAAACACTTGGAGAGTCTGGGTTGGCTAGTGAACAGGGAAAAGTCACAACTAGTCCCCGCACAGACGGTAAAGTTCTTGGGATATTGGATCAATACCCAGGAAATGACCATTACTCTACCAGGGGAAAAGGTGTCACTACTGGTGGAGGAAACACTGAGGCTGAGACTGCAGGGTGCAGTATCAGTCAGGTCAGTGATGAGAGTGGTGGGGCTTATGACGTCCGCTATCCCAGCGGTTACCTGGGCGCAGTTCCATTCCAGAACTTTGCAAAATTGGCTCTTGAGGGCCTGGGGAAGTCGACAACAAGACCTAGACAAAGTGGTCCACATCACGGAGGAGGCCAAGCAGTCCCTCCTGTGGTGGATGGACGGTCAACACCTCTCAGAGGGCAGGCTGTGGTGCCAGCCTGCGCCGTTGGTAGTGACGACGGACGCCAGTGCCTGGGGCTGGGGAGCCCATTGCCTGGAGCACATTTGGCAGGATACCTGGGAGCACACAGGCAGAGTCAAGTCGTCAAACTGGAGAGAGCTGAAGGCGATAGGGCTAGCTCTCTGCCAGTTTCGGGAGGTCTTAGCGGGCCACCATGTAGCGGTGGCCTCGGACAATGCCGCGGCGGTAGCTTATATAAACAAGCAGGGCGGTACGCGCTCGCCGGGGCTGATGGCATTGGCGACGGAGATTCTGGCATGGGCGGAACGCAACCTCTTATCCCTGACGGCGAGACATATCAAAGGCAGCCTGAACGAACTGGCAGACTCGCTCAGCCGAACGGAGCTTCACAGGTCCGAATGGTCTCTGAATGCGAGAACGTTTGCCTGGATCACCAGCTTATGGGGCTGCCCGGAGGTGGACCTCTTCGCAGCTGCCGACAACAGGCAGGTGGAACTATCTTTTTCCCTCTCCAGGAACGACGGTGCTCTAGGGGTAGACGCTTTGGCGCACCCGTGGAGTTTCCGGTTGGGTTACGCATTTCCCCCACTACACTTGATTCTGAATGTACCTCGGAAACTCAGAGGGGAGAGGCTGATGTTAATTTTGATAGCGCCATACTGGCAGAAGAGGCCGTGGTTCACGACACTCCTAGAGCTTTGCGTGGAGGGCCCGCTGCTTCTTCCGCCGACGGCAGACTTGCTGGTACAGGGCACGGTGAACCATCCGCAAGTAGTCTTTAAATTTAGCTGCGTGGCTTCTGAGAGGGAGGTGCTGATGAATAAAGGATTATCAGCACAAGTTGTCTCCACATTGCTGCACAGTAGAAAACCTGTCACAGCTGCCATTTACCTGAAAGTGTGGAGTGTCTTTTCCAGCTGGTACAACAGCCGAGGTAGACCGACTGCCGACACGGTGCCGTTGGTTTTAGATTTTCTACAAGGGGGTCTGGATAAGGGTCTTTCCTGTAGTACACTGAAAGTACAGGTGACGGCTTTGTCTAATTTTGTAGATATTAGGCTGGCAGAGGAACCTCTCATAAAAAGGTTTATGCGAGCTGTGGTAAGAATGAAACCCCCAAGGAGTAAGGTAGTGCCGAAATAGGATCTCTCGGTGGTATTGCAGGGGTTTCTCAAACGGCCTTTCGAACCCCTGGGGGAGTGTTCCATCCACAACCTGACGGTGAAGACGGCCCTCTTGGTAGCGTTAGTGTCTGCTCGGAGAGTGAGCGAGATTCAAGCCTTCTCCATGGCTGACCCGTACTGCACCATTATGGCAGATAAAATTGTGCTACGGCCAGACCCGGCTTTTTTGCCGAAGGTGGTGTCCACCTTCCATAGGACTCAGGAGGTGGTCATTCCTTCGTTTGCAACTAACCCTACCTCTGCTGGGGAAAGGGAATGGCAGGGCATTGATGTACGCAGGTGCGTCCTGGAGTACCTTAGGGTCACGAAACCTTGGAGACGGTCAACTTGTCTCTTCATACTATTCGGGGGTCCCACTAGAGGGAACAGGGCCACTAAAAGCACTATTGCTAGGTGGATTAAAATGGCCATAACTGCGATTTACAACGCTCAGGGTTTGGCATTGCCAGGGTCGCTCACAGCACACTCCACTAGAGCATGGGCCACTTCATGGGCAGAGCGAGCAGGGGCTACTCCCGACCAGATCTGTAGAGCAGCCACGTGGTCCAGTTTCCAGACCTTCGTCAGGCATTACAGACTGGATCTCATGACCCAACAAGACCAGGCATTTGGCAGGAAGGTCCTGCAAGCTGTGGTCCCACCCTAGGAGGTAAGATTTGTCCTCACTGATCCTCTCATGGGCTGTCCTGGAAGATGACTGGGGAAAACATGAGTTGATTACCTGATAACTCTGTTTCCAGGAATCTTCCAGGACAGCAGATTCCCGCCCTTGGTTGGTAGCCAGGGGACATCCGTGTATTGATGTTATAGGGGATACTTTGAAATGTTTGGTAGCCTTCGGTTCTAAGAGGGTACTGAATTGGGATGGAAGGAGGGGTCTATTTATTTAAATGTGGTTGATGTGTTTCCTGTTGCAGGCAGGCGGAGCCTTATCTCATGGGCTGTCCTGGAAGATTCCTGGAAACAGAGTTATCAGGTAATCAACTCATGTTATTCATTTGATTTGGATTTCTCTTCTGTTCATTTACTTTCCATTTTGTTGATTGATATAAACTATTAAAGGAGAACTATGGGGCAACCTTTTTTGCCCATAGTGCTCCTTAGGGTCACAGGAGAACATATACTGTGTCCTCTGGTGACCCAAAACTTAATGTATAGCGTGCTCTTGCCCCGATATATGAGAGCGCCGCCGCCAGGATGTATCCCGACAATGCTGTCAAACACCCTGAAAGCTGATTGACAGCTGGCTCAGCCTCACTGGAGGCAGAGCCAGCTGTGCCCGCCACCTCCGTTCCTCCAGTCAGCGCTGGACGGAGGAGAGGTTGGAATCCTTGCTGGGAGCTGTTTTTCACTCACCCCATAATTATCAATTAACACTTATTTCTGAAAGCATTCTTACTTTACAGAATTTTTTCACACCTGCCTTTGGTTATTATGGGTAAACAGTACCCTAAAAATTTTACCTTTTGTCTTCAATTTCTTCTCGTGGTTTGTGTGTGTAAAGCCTTCAAGAAGAACTATGGGGTCAGGGCTTTTCCCGTCGCCCGCAGCTCAGTATACCGCGAGCTACAGCTCATTTCTGTCTGGATCCCCCCAGTTGCGTGAGTGACAGCTGGCTCTGCCTATCTAGAGGCAGAACCAGCTGTACCCGCTCCCTCCCCCGTCCGTTCCGCCAGTCAGCGCTGGAGGATCGGACAGGGGAGGGGGGGAATCTCTGCAGGGAGCCGTGAGTGACAGTCACGGCTCTCTGCAGGGACAGGATCGAGAAGTGATCGAGCGACGGTATGTGTTCGCTCACTTCCTGATCTATTGAGCCGACCTGTGACCGTTTCATTGTCACATGTCGGCTCGGAATATGAGGCTGAGTGATTTTCACTCGCCTCATAGTTCTCCTTTAAAGCCTTATAGCTGTATATCTGCAATGTGATGCTAAGGCACTCTGATGCCTCTGATTGCTAGTCTCAAGAGATTTGGAGTGATTGAGTAATGGGGAAAGATCAACTACAGGAAGACTTTGCCCTCTACCTCCTTTTTTTGGGCACTGCTTCTAGAGTTTAGTTCCTCTTTAAGACACTTAGATGGGCAGATTTACAGGGGGCAGCCCCAAGCAACAAAGCTAAAAAATTCTGTTTTCCTATTTTTTTTCCCGTTGACTCATGGGCTCTCTAACTCAGGCAAAATAAATTAATTTCCAATTCTTTTAACATTGTAATTCAACATATAGAGCATACCACATACCTTTTTAAAATCATTTTTAAAAAAAATAGTAAGTGGTGGAGTCTATCCCCAATGGAAAGATTTCCCATCTCTTCTGCCTTTCTGACGTGTTGCTAAGACTGTAAGTGTGAGAACAAAGAAAACAACAACTTCTCCCTTTACTAATGCTACTCAAAGCAGTTGGACTTTAATGTGATCCTATGGGCTGTCCAGAGGGTTGGCAGTTCAGATGACTAATCTCTGGTCATTCATTTTTTCTGGAGTTTCCATATATCCCAAAACATGGAAACTATGCCATGCAAATTTCAAAAACAGCTTCAATGGCTGGTCCCTTGCTTGCTCCCATGGCTGCCTATCAGCTAATGTATAACCCCCACTCTACCTATGAATATGGAGCGTAGGAGCTGAGATGTGTTAAACTAATACTTTTCTGGACAATTCCTCAGCCAGCTTCTGTGGTGGTATTTTTTCACATTTTTAAAGCGCTAGCTTCCCTTCATCCTCTGGCTATGTAAGCAGACAAGAGCATCTCCCTCCTGAGGAAGCCCCCTCCCCCCCATGTGGGTGCGAATGAGAGAATGAATGAGACCTCAAGAGACTATTGGTCATTGAACATGGCTTCATATTTGGATCAAGGGTGTGACTTCACAAAAACTAGAAACATAAAGCACACAGCGCACCCCTGTCATGCATCCTTGTAATCCACATTCGATGCAAGGAGGACCCTCTTCTGGAGTGATAGGCTCAAAAACTAGAACCAGCACACAATCTTCCAAAGAAAGCCAATCTTCCACATGCATCTATACAAAAGACAACCTCTGACACGTTTCTGCCTTACTCGGCCTTAGTCTGGTTGGGATCCAACACCAACCCCACTAAAAAAGCAAGCCACACAGGGCGGGGAGAAACACTAAGTAGCACCTTAGTATCTAATAAACCGTCCATGTTATCACATTAAAACAAAATGGAGGAAAATAGAGACTACACACTTCAACATTATGGGTAAACATTATCAAACCCAGACATTGTATAGTAAAACCCATAATAACAGTGGGAACACTAACATTGAAATATGACTCTCAAATTGTTTTATTTTGTTTCCAGTATATTTTGGAAACATGCATTTTCTCTTCATGAATGAAGGAAACAGGCAATTTTCCTTCTTTCTTTGCTGTTGGGGGGTGGAGGGCACCTCCTATTTTTAGAGGAGGAGATGTGCTCAGAAAACGTTTGCAATGTAAAGCCCTGTGGATTTTTTGTTTATTTGTAATCTTAGATTCCACAGGGTCTAAACCATCGGTGGGTCACTAGTTTTATACAATTTGTAATTGGCATAATATTTTGATGTGTGTTTCCACTGTTATTATGGGTTTTACTATATAATGTCTGGGTTTGATGATGTTTACCCATAAGTTTGTGTGTTATCCTTTTTTCCTCTGTTTTGTTTTAATGTGATTACATGGACTGTTTATTAGATACAGGTGTTCCTAAGTGTGTCTCTCTGCCCTGTGTGGCGTACTATTTTAGTGGGGTTGCTGTTGGATCACAACCAGCTCTGACTAAGGCTGAGTAAGGCAGAAACTCGTCAGCTGTTGTCTTTTGTATAGATGCATGTGGAATAAAGTTTGATTTACTTTTGTAAGATCGTGTGCTGGTTCTACCGTTTTTGTGATTTCACAAAGTGTGGTTTATACCTTGTACAGTTATTCTTGGTGACGATCTTGTTTGAGTTTGCTTGACCATGGTTGGAGGGATGATTTGATCTGATTTTGTATATGTGTAATATAGGAATTTTAATGTTATTATTACAGCTGGTATATTTTATCCTTTTTACAAAATGCCTTGTAGTCCTGTGTGGTGTATAATACCTTTTTAAAGCCCCAATTTTGTTGATATGTTTAATTTTTCAATGTATAACCCGCATCACAAATGATGGCCAGTAGGAAGGGAAGGAAAGTGATGATATGGCCGAGGGATCATTGATTGAATCTGTGTTCCATATATGTGTAACGTAAGACCCAGGTTTTGGAAATACTCAGATTGCTAAAGAAACCTGGAGCTGCCTTAGAAAATAGGTTAATCCCACAGCTTCACTTTTTTTATTAAACTTATTGCAGTACCCTATGTGAAAATTATATCTCTAACTTTCTGCCTTTCCCTTTTTTTCCAGCAAAATTCTTACCAGCCAACAAACAAAGGACGTTACAAAGTGCTTTAATATTGGACAGCTGGTTGACATGCTAACTTGTGTTTTTGGTCCGTTGTTATCTTGTGTTGTAAATGATGAAATGATCTTTTGTTTTACCTTTTATTTTAAATAAAAATCTGTTAAATTAGGGAAGAAAATCAAGAATGGTTTCTTAAAATATGTGGGAGGAGAGTTTGTATTTTTTCCAACATCAAAAATAAAATCTGTTTTTAAAATTTAACACTGAAATATAGAATTTTATGATGTTTTTAACATAATGTTGTAATAATAGTGGGGAATCTTTTTATAAATAACAGGTTTTGTTAAATATACATGTTTACACAAGAAAAAAATATTTTCTACTGCTTTTGCCAAATGTAGAGGAATGTAAATAGCATACACTACTGGTCAAGTTTCAAAAGCACCCCCATTTTTATAGTTTTTACTGAAATGTAAGCAGTTAAAGTCCAGTGAATAACCTGAAATGGTACAAAGGTAAGTGGCAAACTGCCAGAGGTGAAAAAAAAGGTTTAGGTTAACAACTGAAAAATAATGTACTTTTCAGAGTAACAAAAAAAAAAGACTTATTTCAGGGACGAAGTAATGGGTTAACAACTCAGTTCTTCTGCAGCAATGTAAGTAAATTGAGCTGTGAATGTTTATGCTAACAATTCCTACAGGTGTCCCAACTATTGTGGATTACTCACAAGCCCTCTCTGAAAGCAGTGTTGGAAAAGACTGTGTTACTACATCCACTTAAGCAATATTTGGACTGTATTGTACTGCAGGAAGTAGTATATTGCTCTCTAAATGGCGAGAAAAAGGCAAGTAGCAAAGGAAGACAGACTATTATAACCCTTAAAAGTGTAGGTCTTTGCTTTTAGAGATATTGCAAATATTGCAAATAAAGCCAAGGTATCAGTGAGTAGTTTCTTACACGATCAAAGGGCACTTGGAAACTGGAGGAAACTGACAGGAAGAGGTCTGGCAGAGCCAAAGCCACAACCGAATCAGAAGACTCAGGCACAGCTTAACACTCATCGATGTAAGCAAGTCTCAATTTCAACTGTGAAGAGAAGACTTCAAGTTGCAGGTTTGACAGCAATGGCTTCTTACTGCCATTGAACCAAAGATGGCAAAATAAGAAAAATAGGTTTGCCAGGGCCGTGAAACATCACCAGAGGACTAATGAAGACTGGATGAAGTTCTCATGGACCAAGCAATTAACATTTGAGATCTTCAGTTCATCAGGCAGGGTTTTTGTACACCGTTGAGTAGGCAAAAAGGATGGTTCCTTGGTGTGTGACACCAACTGTCAAACATGTAGGAGGAAATGCGATGTTCTGGGGCTCTTTTGCTGGATCCAGAGTCGGCAACTTGCACAGAGTGAGTGGCACCCTGAAGCAAAACTACTACTGCAGTATTTTGCAGCGCCATGCAATACCCTCTGGTGTATGCCTAGTTGGTCAGGGGTTCATCGTACAGCAAGATAATGACCCAAAACATACCTCCAGGTTGGGTCAGTACAACCTTAGAAGAAGAGAACAAGACGGTAGGCTTCAAATCATGGAATGGCCAGCAAAGTCTCGAGACTTAAACTCCATCAAGCTGGTTTTGGGATGAACTAGAAGCGTGAAAGCAAAGCAACCTTCAACTGCAACACATTTGTGGAAACCTCTGCAGGTGTTGGGAAGAACTTTACAAACAATATTTGATTTCTGTTGTAGGAAGAATGTCATGAGTGTGTTCGGCTGTTATATCTGCAAAAGGTGGCTACTTTGATGAATCAGAAATTTAGATTACATTTTGTTAAAAGAAAATGATTTCATGATTTCTTTTGGATGTCTAATTGTTTTTGTTCTATGCTTTATATTCAGAGTACATTGAAACAAACTGCGTACATTTCAAAAACTGGGAAAATGGGGGTGCTCTAAAAATTTTTACCAGTAGTGTATATATTTAGATAAACAATAAATATATAAAAGTTTTAGGCAGGTGTGAAAAAATGCTGTAAAGTAAGAATGCGTTCAGAAATAAGAGAAAGTAAGGGAACGGAACTCGGAAGACGGATACCGGCATCGGCCGGAGGACACAGCGCGGCTCAGACGACAAGGTAAGAGACGCGCTGTGTATTCCCGATTGTGGCTCGGGGTTACCGTTTATGGTACAGAAAATTAACCCAGAGCCACACTGGGGAATACCGCCAAGAAGGTTAACAAAGTAAATGAACAAAAGAGAAATCCAAATCAAATCAATATTTGGAATGTAGAGCCAAAGGAAATCTCACCGCTCCAATTCCTTAGATGCCATCAGGACTCCCCAAGTGCTGGTCTAATAGGTGCGTCTCCACCTTGGAATGTAGTAGTATACGAACAGAGCGCACTATCCAGAGAATTCCAATACTTCAGACTTTATTGAAATTCACAGCAAATCCAGTATAACAGTGAATTAAAGTGCATAAAGCAGCAAATACCAGCACCGCAAACCCCCAACCAGCTACAACCTCTCACATGTTTCACCCGTAGGCTTATTCATAGAGGTCTATCAATAGACCAGCACCTTTCATTCACTGTTAAACTGGATTTGCTGTGAATTTCAATAAAGTCTGAAGTGTTGGAATTCTCTGGATAGTGTGGTCTTTTCGTATAATACAATATTTGGAATGATCACCCTTTGCCTTCAAAGCCGCACCGATTCTTCTAGGTACACTTGCACATGGTTTTTGAAGGAACTTAGCAGGTAGGTTGTTCCAAACATCTCTATGGGGGCCAAACCATTACTTCCATTACTCCTTGTTCTTCTTTTCACCGAAGATAGTACTAAATGACATTGGCTGTATGTTTAGTGTCGTTGTCCTGCTGCAGAATAAATTTGGGGCCAACCGCACGGCTCCCTGGTGGTATGGCATGATGGATCAGTATCTGCTTGTATTTCTCAGCATTGAGGACACCATTGATCCTGGCCAAATCTACAACTCCTTTGGCAGAAATGCAGACCCAGGTTTGCAAGGAACTTCCACCATGCTTCACTCTTGCTGCAGATACTCATTGTACAGCAAACAAACTGCCTCCTGCTACAGCCAAATATTAAAAATTTTGACTCATCAGTCCAGAGCATCTGCTGCCATTTTTCTGCATCCCAGTTCCTATGTTTTCATGCTTAGTTGAATCACTTAGCCTTGTTTCCACTTCAGAGGTATGGCTTTTTGGTCACAATTCTTTCTTGAAGACCACTTCTGGCCAGACTGATCCGGACAGTGAATGGGTGTTCCTAGCTCCAACTAGTTTCCGCCAATTCAGTGCTGATGGCACTGCTGGACATCTTCCAATGTTGAAGGGAAGTAAGCATGATGTGTCTCATCTCCTGCATTAAGTTTACTTGGTCAACCACTGCGTCTACGGTCCACAATGTTACCCGATTATTTGTGCTTCTTCAAAAGAGTTTGAACAGCACATCTTAAAACGCCAGTCTGCTTTGACAAATTTGCCTGGGAGAGACCTTGCTGATGCAGTATATCTTCCTTGTCTTGTTGCTGTGCTCATTCTTGCCATGGTGTATGACCTATGACATGAAACAACCTCATCTTAGTAGCAGAATTTGTCTGTTCCTTACCCAGTTTTATGCCTCCACAGCCATTTCTGTTCCAGCTAATTACTGTGTTTCAACCTACCTATGAAATTGATCATTAGCACTTGCTTGGTATAATTGGTTAATCATACACCTGACTTTAGTCCTACGAAATCCCTGACTTTGTGCAAGAGTAAGAATTGATGCTGGTTTGAAGCCAAATAGTAGTCACACCAAATATTGATTTGATTTAGATTTTTCTTCTATTCACTCATTTTGCTTTTTGTAAATTGATAAAAATAAATATATATTTTTTAAAGCATTCTTACTTTACAGCATTTTTTCACACCTGCCGAAAACCTGCACAGTACTGTATATTTAGATAAACAAAACAAAAACACATTATAGCTGTAACTTTGTAGGCTGTTACGACTTTTGAAGCAGTATCACTACGATGTATCAAACCTTAAATTGCACTATTTAATTATCACCCAGGTTTTTGAATTTAAAAAAAACAAACATTTATTGCTACAATACAGCATTAACCCCTTCGTGACGAGAGACTACACTGTACGTCCCGCCACAAAGTGCCCAAATGACTGGCCATGTACACTGTACATGACAAGTTATTTGTGGCACTGTAATGCTGGTAACTGCTGAGAATCGGTGGTTACCATTCATTAATGGATGCCTCAGAGTTGAGCTTTTTCAGACACCCGATCCCTTTCAGGAATTGGGTGTATGACAGGAAGAGCAGAACAGCATTTACTGCTCTCACTGATGGTTGGTATAGATCGAGAAATCCCGATGTATACCGGCTTTTTTTTTTTCTAAACTTTTTCTATCAGCAATAGAAACATTTCCATACATGTTTTTATTGCTGAAAACAATGTTGCAGGTTTTCTGATCGTTGTTGGAACGATCAGAAAACCTTTAGTGACATCTGATCTTGAAATGCTGCAGGATCAGTGTCACTAAGGTTATTATTGGCTGTTCTTAAGTTTGAAGCAGCCTAATAACCACAAATTAATTAATTTATCAAGCAGTAATAGTGAGATTCATTCACAATGACTGCTTGATACAATTAACATAAAAATGTAAAAAGAAATTGTGAAAAGTGTAAACATAAATGTAAAAAAATTATAAATGTAACAAAAATAAATGTAACAAAAATGATATAATTTTATACTATCATTTATATAAAAATTAACCCCTTACAATGAAAATATGCAGCTGAGCTGCAGATTTGGTTTTCACCCTAAGGGGGGGTTACAAAAATTTTTAACCCCCTCATGATTTAATTCAATGTCGCTGACATTGTATGCCAAACCACTAATAGCTTTTGCTTTTAGAGAAAAAGATTAAAATGTTAGGTTTTAGTTTTTAGGCTGAGAAGTACAGAAAAATTTCTAAAATCCTAGGAGTGTAAGATTTTTCCAAATAACGGACAAATAAATGAATGCATTTATTGCATTTGTTTTAGCTGTGCTGTTTTTCTACAAAATACTACAAATCCAAAACTGGTGAAAGTGAGGCGTTAGGTACGCATATGTGACATAAATATATAGTCCTATCTGTCCTCTAAAAAAAACAATATATAATATATTTGGGTGCACTTTGTAAGAAAGTATATTACTGACGTGGAAGAATCGTACAGCAAAAATGTCAAAGGTGTGTCAGTCATTTACGAACAGAAACCAAAAACCGGCTCAGTCATGAAGGCGTTAAAAAGCAACATCCAGGGGCGTGGTTTGCGCATGGAACCGAGCAGACGTGCCTAGCTTCGGCTCCGTCTCCCACCCCGAGCAATCTTGCCTAAATACCACCTTTTAAGCTCTGATTTCACCCGACATCAGTCATCATCCACCTACACATACGATGGGCAGGACCCCGCGCCGGAAAGATTCGGCTAAACAATCTAGTAAGGGCACCCTAAAGCGCATGTGGACCCAGACAGCCTCCTCACCTGATCACGCGGCAGGCCGTTCCTCTATGGGTCGCGGCCTGGGTGAGGCCTTGCCACCCTCCGGAGTCCAGCCAGCAGACCGGTCTCCCTCGCCGGCCTTTTCCTCAGCGTCCCAAGACTCAGACCAGGGCTCGGAGATGTCCGTAGCGACACTGGCCAAAACGCTGCCAAGTAAGTCGGATCTGGCCGCGATGTTCTCCCGCCTAGAACAGTCGTTGAAGGCCGAAATCTCCTCCGTGAAAGCGGAAGTGTCACATGTTTTACACAGAGTAGAAGAGACCGAGACCAGACTGGACGCCCATGCACTGGCAATTCAAGAACTGCGGGACTGCAATACCACAGCACGGATGGAAATGAGAGCGGCCTTATACAAATTAGAGGATCAAGAAAACCGGAAGCGACGTGGACTTTGATGGGGCAACGGTACGCATCTTCCCTTGACCTGGCCGCGGAAACCCTCTCCATACGACGAGCTTTGAAACCCTTGCTCAACCTGATGCGGGAGCACGACATCACCTACCGGTGGGGATTCCCGGCCTGTCTGATCGGTGCCCGGGAGGGTCGATCCGCGGTGCTACGATTCCCGGAAGATCTACCGGGTTTCTGTGAGAAACTGGGAATCACCGCCTGCTCTCCCGGGATGGGCTGACCCGCCACCGGGCTGGGCCCCACTACCTGCTTCGCAATGGCAGCAGCAGTCCCCAAAACCCCGCAGAGCATCCCAACGGCAGTCGGCGGCCTGCCCTTCCCAGGCTGATACCCCGTGAACTACAACCGCATGCCGGTAGGCTACACAGTCCCTGGGGCTTAATGCTTAATATTATTATCGGTTCTTACAGTTTTTGTTTTTGACTCCGGTTGCTGACACCACCATGCCTGACTGGCTACGAATATTCACCCTCTTGTCTCCCCGCGCCTCTCCCACCAGGAGACTGGAACTGCCTGTATCTCTACGCTGGCCACCCGGGCGCCCGCTGGAATAGACAACCCGGGTATCTACACCAGTTTCTCAGCAAGTCGATGGGATAAGTAGCCCCTGAGACCCCACGTCCAGTTTAGTATCAGGGTTTTTGTAGGTCCTCTGGTTTCTTTTTACTATGTTTTACCTGCCCGGGACGTTGTCACCACTACACCTGTCTGGCACAGAAGGTACGGCCCTCATGTTCCCTGAAGTCTCCCCATCGAGGGTCCGGAACTACAGATGTTCTTCTACTCCACATCCGTGAGCATGGTGGAATTGTCAGCCCATATGTTATGTTACGTTACACCACTACAGCTCCAGCCCGTTTTTTTTTTTTTACTTACTCGCCCAGTCGGTCGCACATAGCGACTCCCTTGTTAGCAGAGTGGTATTTGTATTTATATTTAAATTCAAATTTAAATTCATATGTTTGATATGTTTGAGTTATGAGATAAGAGAATTG
>NW_017308598.1:19384-30691 GCF_000935625.1 Nanorana parkeri | reverse complement strand
GACAAGTGGAATGTGGTGGGGGGGGGGGGGGGTTGTGCCGGTCGCTGGACTTGGTAGCACAGATGGTGAAGTTGCTGTCGTTGCTGCTGGGGCCATGCCCTTCACCCCCCAATAGGTTAACCCTCACGTGGTTCACTATGGACCGCGTGACAGGGCTTCAGTGCCGCATCGGGCACACTTACTATGGCAGTAAGCAAATCTACTGCTATATGTTTTATATGTACCTTCCCTTCCCCCTCTCCTCCCGTGTTTGTTTCCCGACTTGCCTCTCTGAGGATCCTCCCCAAGGTCTGGGCCTAGACGCCAATTTGGTAGCCACCCTCCCGGGTCCATGATGGCATCCATATGTATGGTAACCTATAACATCAGGGGCCTTAACGCGCCTGCTAAAAGGCACCAAGTTCTCAGTGAGCTCCACAGGCTGCAAGCAGACATGGTCTTTCTACAAGAGACGCATATCTCACATGACTCCACGTTGCGGCTCCACTCCAGATTCTTCCCACACTGGTATCACTGTACGTCACCTACCAGAAAAGGTCGTGGGGTAGCCATAGGATTTGGAAGGGATTTACCCTTCTCGGTCTTAGACAGAATGGTTGATCCAGAGGGCAGATATTTGTTTCTCCAGGTCGAGCTATATGGGGTTGTTTATACCCTGGCAAACGTTTACAGCCCGAACTCCTCTCCAGCGCCTTACCTGAGAAAAATACTAGGTAAACTGCGGAGCTTCCGCGTGGGTCACCTAATAGTCTCTGGGGATTTCAATTTCTGTATGGACCCCTCAGTGGATACTTCCACTGGCCGGGCGCGTAATCCCGCATCCCATCTGAATACTATACGCAGTGCCCTACACCGCCTGCAACTAGCGGATGTGTGGAGAATAGTACACCCGAAGGAACGGGACTACTCCCACTATTCTTCGGTCCATAACTCGTATTCTAGGCTGGATATGCTCTTTTTGGAGCATTTCCTCCTTGAATCAGTCCAATCAGCAGAAATCCTACCCATGACCATATCAGACCACGCACCAGTCTCTGTACGACTGGCTATGGCCAACGACCCCTCCCGCACTTACAATTGGAGACTGAACGAATCGCTCCTTCATGATCCGTTGGTTGAAGTAACTGTAGCGGCCAACATTAGCACTTATTTTCAGGATAATGATAGGGATTCGATATCCCCAGCGATCCTCTGGGAGGCACACAAATCGGTGATAAGAGGCCCTCTAGTGGCCATAGGTTCTAGGAAAAAGAGGGAGCGGATAGCACAGTTGCAACTATTACTATCGGAAATACATTCCTTGGAAATGTCTCATAAAGCCTCAAGTAACTCCGCAACACACCATGCCCTTACTATTAAAAGGGTACAACTTAAGGAACTGCTGGAGTCGGACACTAAACGTGCCTTTACTATGATGAATAAAAAATTCTATACTCAAGGTAATAAACCTGGAAAACTCTTAGCTTGTGCCCTACGCCAAAAACGTCCCACCACATTTATACCTAAAATTAAGACACCATCTGCCTCTATAGCCCACCTGACAACCGACATAGCCGCAGCCTTTTGCAAATTTTATCAGGACTTATATAGGGTTCGCCCCCCTGACACACCATCATCACACATAACTCTGCAGGAGAAAATCGTTAGTTATTTACAAAATGCGGGTTTACCTTCGTTGCCAGAGGATACACTAACGGCTCTCGAAGCCCCCATCACAGTAGCAGAATTTGAACAAGCCATCCGAAACACCCCACTAGGTAAGAGCCCAGGCCCCGATGGCTTCCCCCTTCTCTATTTTAAACGCTTCCAGACCGCACTGGCCCCTTATTTTTGTAAATACGCAAATTCCATAGATACCTCCACCCATATGCGCCCTGAATCGTTACTGGCCCATCACCCTTCTAGCTAAACCGGGTAAAGATCAGTCGTGCTGCTCTAGTTATCGCCCTATCTCCCTAATGAACGTGGACACCAAACTCTACGCAAAGATCCTAGCCACCAGAATCAGCCCGCTTGTCCCCCAATGGGTACACCCGGATCAGGTGGGCTTTGTCCCAGGGAGAGAGGCTAGAGACAGTGCCCTCAAGTCGGTTTCTTTGATACATTTGGCACACAAGCAGGGATCCCCAGTCGTGCTCTTATCCACGGACGCCGAAAAGGCGTTCGATAGAGTTGACTGGGGATTCATGTTTTCCACACTATTGGGCCCCCGGATGTTGGCGTGGATTTCTGCGCTGTATTCCTCCCCAACTGCCAGTGTGAAGGTGAATGGCACCCTATCCTCCCCCTTCACATTACACAACGGCACTCGCCAGGGTTGCCCCCCTCTCACCATTATTATTTGTCCTCTCCCTTGAACCCTTCCTTGCTACAATCCGTAAGCACCCGAACATACGTGGCATATCCTCCCCCACCACTGAATACAAAATAGCAGCATACGCTGATGACATCTTATTTTACGTACGGGACCCCAGGATTTCACTCCCTCACATATTGTCTGAATTGCGCACATACGGGGAACTGTCCAATTTTAAGATTAACATGGGCAAATCAGAAATATTGAATATAACGGTAAAGAGAGCAGATTGTAGCAGCTTAACCCCTCACTTTCCTTTTCTATGGCGACAGGACACCTTGCGCTCCCAAGGCATATACCTTACCCCCAAACTCTCAGAGCTATACTCCTCTAACTACATTCCCCTGCTTAATTCGGTAAAATCGGACCTGACCACCTACTCCCTACGCTCCATGTCCTGGGTGGTACGAATGAACACCATTAAAATGATGATATTGCCCAAAGTTCTTTTCTATTTCCAAATGTTACCTATTAACTTACCCCTGACTTACCTGGACACACTCCGCTCACTACTCTCGAAATACCTATGGCAACGAAGGAGGCCCAGAATCGCATACTCTGTCTTAACCAGACACAAAACTAAAGGAGGCCTCAATATGCCCGATTTTAAGGTATATCACAGAGCGGCACAACTGGCTAGACTAATAGACTGGACCTACAATACCTCACAAAAAGGCTGGGTACAACTGGAGTGTGACCTGAGTGCCTCCAGGCTATCCCGTTGTATATGGATCCCCCCCTCAGTGAGGAACCTGTCACCTATGACCTCCCCACTCACCATTGCCACATTGGCAACTTGGGACTGCCTACATAAACGGCAGGGATGGCCTTACAATTCAATGTTATTGCCCCTGACTGGTACGGAGTACTTTCCTCCGGGAAAGTATGATAGGCTCTTCCTAACCTGGACAGATGCGGATTGTCTATGCCTGGAAGATGTATTCCAAGGCACGACGCTCTGCCCCCTTCCCTCCCTACGAGACAAGTGGGGAGCACACCCAATGGATTCTTGGAGACATAGACAGCTGCAACACTTTGTCCAGTCACTTAGCAGACCCTTTCGTACACGCCAGAATTTCCTGCCCTTTGAATCTATCCTAGGGTCCACCACACACACACACACGTCACGGTCTTTCTGTCACTTATAAGATTCTAGCCAGTATCACAACAGAATCGCCTCCACCTTTCTTGGCTAAATGGGAACAAGAGCTAGGGCACACCCTACTGCCATCTCAGCGCTCTAAACTGTTGCTAATGTGCTCCTCGGTATCTCCTGATAGCTACATGATGGAGGTTAATTTTAAGCTCCTGGCCAGATGGTATCGGGTCCCCACCACACTACACGCTATGTGCAGCGACAATTCCCCCCTGTGTTGGCACCAATGTGGCTTGACAGGCACGTTTGCCCACATATGGTGGGAATGCCCACTCATACAGCAGTACTGGAAAGAAATCACCAGCCACATATCTTCTATTAGTAGTAGCATAACGCCGTTGGATCCATGGGTATGCCTCTTCCACCTCAATCCCCTATCAGCCCGCTCGTATAAAAAGACCGTAATCCCTTTCATGCTTAACGCGGCTAAGGCCCTTATCCCAAAACATTGGAGATCATCCCGAATACCCACCATTGCGGAATGGTTAACTCGCGTAGATGATCTGAGATTGATGGAAGAAATGTACCACTCCCACAAAGACGACTACAGTTCTTTCTATGTGACCTGGGCAGGGTGGCTACATTTTAAGACCACTGAGGAGTACAGTGCCCTTATGTCTACGGAACCTGTAGCACCATCCTCTCTCGCACCTTGCGTAATGCAAGTTAATTCTACAGTACAGCGGATAATGTCCTCTCTAGCTCAAGAATATATTCTTTGCATTCTGTGGGGCAAAAAAGGGAGTTACCTACAAGACTTTTACAGTATTTTCATTTGCAGTTGTACTTTTTTTTTTTTTTCAAGAAAGTTTTTTATTCAAGAAAGTGTGTTACAGAAGACAATCACAACAATGATCAACAGGGTTACAGGGGTTGATCCATAGTATGAATTATGGGTACGTAAACAACATATATAACATATATCTGCATCCTTTGTCATTTTAAGTCCAATTTTACATCTAGTGGGGTCGGCAGGACATAGCATTACAGATAACAAACATGTATTCAGATATTCAAGTAAGGGGCGTCATGTGGAGAGGGACAGCGCCTTTCGGTAAAGTGTGTAAACAGCTCGTGGGGGGACAGTTTCCATCTTCCCGGTAAAAGCAAGGTCTTACACCGATGCACGTCAGCGGGGGGAGGTGGGGGTATTGTGGATCCAGAGGAACGGTCCACTGTGGTTTCAATGTGTCGACCTCTATTTTTGTCCTTCCCAGGAGTCGTAAGGCGCGTCTACCTCGTAACATGAGTAAGTCTATGGGGGCGAGGAAGTAGTAGAGCGCGATATTTTGCCCGCATATCTGCGGGAGTATGTGTCCTCCATAAGAGGGTTATCTTGCCAGGAGTCGTCCGTTATGCGTATGTCCAGTTCCTTTTCCCACCTGTTTCGGAGAGTCTTGATGCGACTTGAGTCGTTTGCGTTTACCTGTGCATACAGCCAGGAAATGGGGTGCCTGCTCGGTCCGTTTCCCAGACAAGCCTGTTCGAAAGAGGTCATCTTTCTCCCAAAGTTCTGTCTCCCACATGGGTCATTCAGGTAGTGTCTTGTCTGCAGATAAGACCACCAAGGAACTGCACCCCTGAGGGTAAGCTCTGAGAGGTCAGTCTTATCAAGGAATCTCTGGGATCGGAAGAATGTCAGCGCTCTGAGTGTAGTGTCTGGTTTCCTAATGTGGAGGAAGGGTGGTGTGCTTCCCGGGGTAAATTCCCTGTTGTCAACGAGTGGTGTCAGTGGACTGTCAGGAGTGGTCCCTTTGGCGCGTAGATGCGTTATTTCCATCAGAGTCGCTTTGATTAAGGGGTGCTCCGTCGGGGGTAAGGGGCATTGTCTGTTTGTCAACCATGTGACGCATGCCACGCATCCTCCACCTCCACCCAAGGTTTGTGTTTGGTGTGTAGGTGCCAATGGAGTATTCTGGCCAGATGAGTTGCCGAGTAATAGGCTCTGAGGTTTGGGACCGCCAGTCCTCCTTCTCCTTTAGAGGACTGTAGTAGGGAACGAGCTAGTCTAGGCGGTTTGTCTCTCCACACGAAATGCGAGATCTCGCGTTCTAGGTTTTTAAAGAAGGGTTTAGGTAGGGCAATCGGGATAGCTTGGAATAGATATAGCCATCTGGGCAAAATGTTCATTTTGATCAGTGCCACCCGACCAAACCATGTGAAAGTTAGATTGCGCCAATTTCTAAGGTCTGCGTTCATTTTCGTGTGGAGAGGCAAAAAGTTCAGACGGTAGAGGTCTGACAGGTTGGCTGGTAAGGCTATCCCCAGGTAGGGTATGGAGGTAGGTTGCCATTGGAGGGGGTATTGCTCTCGTAGTGCCTCAGTGTCTTTCTCACGTACGGATATATTAATTGCAGCGGATTTGATGAGGTTGATTTGCAGGTTAGACAGAGAGCCATATGCCTCAAACAATGTCATCAGTCTGGGTAGGGAGTTACGCGCGTCCGTAAGGAAGAAAAGCATGTTGTCTGCGAATGCTGCTAATTTGTGGTAGTGAGGTCCGATGGGAATTCCCCGGACTTTTTGGTCCAGTTGGACCATTCGAAGGAACGGCTCTAGGGACAGGACAAAGAGGGTAGGGGATAGCGGACAACCTTGTCTCATCCCGTTCCCAATGTTGAAGTTATCAGACAGGGTGCCCGTGTTTTTGACTAGTGCTGTCGGGTGAGAGTAGAGGGCTCGGATCCAAGTTAGCATTTTGTTCTGTAAGCCTACGTATTTGAGGACTGCAAATAGAAAGTCCCAGGCCACCCTGTCGAATGCCTTCTCCGCATCCGTGGATACCACCAGTAGGTCTACATCCTTAGTGCTGGCCCAGTGAATTAGGTTGATCGCCATGGTCGTATTGTCTTTCGCCTCTCGGCCGGGGATAAATCCCGACTGCGAGGGACTGATCAGACCTGGTAGAAGCGGGAGAAGGCGATTCGACAGGATCTTCGCGAAAAGTTTTACATCCACATTTAATAGGGATATCGGTCTGAACAGAGTTGTGGGTCCTTCCGGTCTTTTGGGATTACTGTAATCTGCGCTGATAAGGCACTTTTCGGTGGTGGGTGATCTTTATCTATACAATTAAAGGCTGTTAGGAAAGGGGAGTTCAGGATTTCAGGGAAAAGTTTATAATATTGGGAGGTTAGGCCATCTGGTACCGGACTCTTTCTGGGTTTAGTTTGGGTTAGGGCCCGTGTTAGTTCTTCGCTGGTGATAGGGCTCTCTAAGGCTTCTGTTATCTGGGATGGGATCGAGGGCATGTGGGAGTCTTGTATGTATGCATTAACCTCCCTGGCGGTAATCCCGAGTCTGGCTCGGGGTGAATTTTCAATGCTAGGAGCGGTAACCCCGAGCCAGACTCGGCGTTGCAGAGAAAAGTGGCACCTTGTCCCTGCGAGCCCGCGGCGTCCTCTGCTGTACGCGGCCCGAAAATTTTTTTAATTTCGTGTTTCAAACTTTATCATACCTGGGATGTCTACTGGACTCTTGTTTGGACAGATTTAGGTGAGTTATTCCTAAGATTTACTAAGAATTACAGGCCTACAATATAAACAACAAATTTCAATGCAAAAAATTGGTACAAAATTTCTGACATCATACCGCCAGGGAGGTTAATGGTCTCTTGTCGGGGTGGGTCTGCTTCGGTAGTTTGTTGGTTAGGGGGGATGTTGTATAGTGAGTGGTAGTATTCTTTGAAGCTGGCAGCTATATCAGGAGGTGAGCTAGTTGGGGTTCCGTTCTTTTGTTTGATGGCATGAATGTGGGAGGCTCCCCTGTGAGTTTTGACAGCTCTTGCCAGCAGTTTGCCACATTTATCCCCGCCCTCGTAGTAGAGCCCTGTTTTGAGCGTGAAGGCCCGGCGGACCTTGTAGTCAATCAGTTGTCGCAGTTCATGTCTTACGTCTGTCAGTTCTTGTAAGGTGGTGATTGCTAACGATTGTTTGTGTTCGTTCAAGAGTGGCGATACAGTCCGTAAGGGAAAGCATAGTGGCTTGTCTCTGGCGTTTCAGTTGCCCGGCATATTCTATGAATTTGCCTCTGATAAAGCATTTATGGGCCTCCCACACCATTGTAGGGTGAGTGTCTTCTCTGGTATTAAGTGCGAAATATTCCTGTAGGTCTGTTTTTATTTTGTACGTTGTGGTTGTGTCTGCTAGGAGAGAGGGGTTCAATCTCCAAGTCAGGGAGGGAGGGTAACGTGGCCGCAGAGATAATGTGGCTATGATTGGAGCGTGGTCCGAAATGGTGATTTGTCCTATTTGCGCTGATGTGAGGGAAGGCAGGATTGGTTGGGAAACGAATATGTAATCTATTCTGGAGTATTTGTCATGGAGGGAAGAGTAGAATGTGTAGTCTCTGCCATCTGGATGCAAGGTCCTCCAGGTGTCAAAGAGTCTGAGGTCCGCTAGGCGGCGTTTCAGAAATTTGAGAGTGCGGTAAGGTAGTGAAGTCTTGCGGTCCGATGTATCCTTCAACAGGTTTAGTGGGGCATTGAAGTCTCCTCCCAGTATTACCAATCCTTCCGCAAATTCTGCCAACTTGGAGAGGAAGGCGGAAAGGAAGGGAGCATGTCGTCTGTTAGGCATGTACAGGTGAAACTCGAATAATTAGAATATCGTGCAAAGTTCATTTATTTCACTAATGCAACTTAAAAGGTGAAACTAATATATGAGATAGACTCATTACATGCAAAGCAAGATAATTCAAGCCATGATTTGTCATAATTGTGATGATTATGGCTTACAGCTCATGAAAACCCTTAGAACCCCAAATCCACAACCTCAAAAAAGTAGATGATTACATGCAATCAATAAAACAAGGATTGTACATGGAACATGGAACATGGGTCAAGTATAGCCGGACAGGTGGGGGCTCGGAGATTGCCATACCAGTCCGGGACTTCAACCGGTGGCACGTCCAGTTGGTGGCAAAAGTCTGCTATCTCGTCCGGGAAGCGCAGGAGAGCTGTGCGTCCTTCGCGGGTAGCTGATAGGCAAAAGGGGTAACGCCAGCGGTACGGTATTTTGTGGTGGCGGAGACTGTCCAGTAGTGGGCGAAGGGCCCTCCGTTGTTTGAGCGTTAGGGCAGAAAGGTCCTGGAACAGGTGTATTTCGTGGCCTTCATAGAGGATCGGTGTTCGCACCCTTGCTCTTTGTAGAATCTCCTCCTTGAGCGGAAAGCTCTGCAGGCAACATATGATGTCCCTGGGAGGGCCGTCTAGAGCCGGGCGTGGGCGGAGAGCCCGATGTGCTCTGATAAACTCGATCGGAGATTCCGATGGGCGATCCAGGAGATTATTGAAGATCGATTGGAGGGTCGAGTGTACCTCCTCCGTGGGTATCATCTCCGGTACACCGCGTACCCTGATGTTGGATCTGCGGCCTCTATTGTCCAAGTCCTCAGTGTGTCTCTGCATGTCGATCATCGTACGGGCAGACGTAGCTGTAAAGTCTTGCAGAGCCCCCAGGGCACAGTCCCTCTCCTCTCCCACTCGTTCCACTGCGCTGAGTCTCCGCCCTACGTCCAGTATGTCCTTTCTCAAGTCAGATATGGCGGAGTTCACTGACATCTTGATGTCTCCCGCCATCGACGAGAGTTCCGCTTTAGTTGGTAGTTGTTTCAGGTAGGTAGAAAGGGCATCGTCAGTCCGCGGTTGTGAGCCTGAGTTGTTTCTGGGTCCCAGTTTGGCCGCGTGGGAAGAGGCGGACGCCATGTTTGGAGAGCGCGGGCCCGAAGCCTCCGGTCTTGGCTTGAAGATATCTGGTATTTGTTTGTAGGTCTGTGACCCCGAGGGTTCGGGCGGCGGAGAGAGAGGTAAGGGCTTACCGATTTTTACCATTTCGAGCAGAATGGGGTGAAAAGAGGTTAGGAAGGTGAGCTTGGTGTCGGAGCTAGGCGTTTACGCAGCCATCCTGTTCAAAGCGCAAGCCACGCCCCCTCTGCAGTTGCACTTTTTGTTACCTGTTTCTGATCTGTTTCAATTAGTTGCCACTGATATACATTCTCATCTCAATTAGTTGCCACTGATATACATTCATCTCTGCAGAAGGTATATACAAAAGAGAGAGATATCTCATGGTCCTCATACACCTGGGACTTGTGTCTACTGAAGAAGGATGCTCTGTTGGGACACTCGCTGCCCCCCTTTTACTGTTGGACCCATGTTTCTTGTCAAACATGATTTGATATACGAAGCCTAGCATGAGTGCCAGGTCCTCATACTTGGAATCCACTTGGGATTGAAATCTTCTGAAAAGTGCAGGTTGCTCTGTTAAGATACTCGCTGCCCCTTTCACAGCTGGACCAATGTTCTTGTCAAATAAATATAATTTGGGATACGATACCTAGCAAATATGAATATTATGTGGAACTTTAAAAGACTGATCTTCCCCAGGCATTGCATCACCTAAAAAAAAAGTCAAAGCTGACCTAGCTCTATTCGGAAATCCTGTCTGATACAAACGGATACACTTGCTGCAGAAATGATGAGTTGACACTGGTGGGATCCCCTGCAAAGGCTGCAAGACTCTCATAAACAATGCCTTACAACAACAGCGTGATTGGGGGGAGGTTAGATGGACCAACTATTTTTACTGGGAAACAAGGAAACTGTAATTGTAAATGCCTATGGACCAAATAAAAAATAACAAACCTTTCTTCTACTCTTTGCTTCAGATGACTCTGGACTGATGCCTCCCTACTTTGCTCACCAAAGTTGCAGCAGTGGACACATAGTGGTCTAGAATCACTCTCCAATGTCACTAACACTGATAGGGCTTGGTTTTGAAGGAACCCTGGTAAGCTGGAGGTTCCTGACATGTCTGAACCTTTTGTCTCCTTTAGTTTATGGAGGACTGAATATGCTGATTGTAATGCTGCTTGCGTCAGTCTCCCAGTTCTCTTCTGGGAGACAGGAAATGCAATTTTGAGCTGTAAAATCGTGGCATTTGTTACCTCCTGCAAGATGATACAAGGTACATGGAAACATCTTGCATAACGAAACAATCATTACATTTAAACAGGATATGTCTGATGTCTAGAGAAGGGACTGGCCTCTGACCTATCTGTCTGAGGCTTAAGGTCAGTCCTGAGTGCTGGTGCTCCTTCCCTCCTCCTTCCTAGCCAGCTCCCTTTGAGTCCCTCTCTTCCCCGCTCAGCCAAGCAATGTCCTGGGGGGAGGGGCACATTGGGGGTCCAGCCATGTGCCTCCAGCAGTGCGCATGCATCCGCCGTCACGAGCCATGTTGCTTAAGAGGTATGTGCTTGTCCTACCTAGGTCTCTGCTCATGTCCAGAGGCTTACTGCGCATGCGGGCCTCCTGTGGCCAATTTCCAATATTTCCCAGGGGTGACATTATTGGTAGGCAGAAGTTCTCACTGTGCATGCGCATTAGGGGCCCATCCAATGCCACCTGTGTGTCTCTCGGGGATGACCAGCCCGGGCGTAGCGTAGTAGAGGGAACACACTTCCAGCGGGACAGAAGCAGCATCCATGTTACTGGGTATGTATGGTGCGCTCCTCTTCTGCCCATTTCGGTCCCTGATCTGGTGGGGGAGGGGGACCAGACATGGTTGTACTTGCTCTTCCTCTTCTATTTATAAACAGGACAGATATGTGGCCTAACCCTTTGGACAGCAGTATCAAGGACGGCCAGCACTTTAGGGGGAGACTATGGACGATCCCAAGCCAGAGACTTTTTGGCAATTCCAGCACTGGCTTTGCGGTAAGTAGCTTTCACTTTCTGCTGCTGTGGGTAGGTAGGGGGAATCTTCCTGGGACTCTGTAATTTTTCACTTTGGTTTTG
>NW_017308598.1:3203-19332 GCF_000935625.1 Nanorana parkeri | reverse complement strand
GTTTTTTTTTTTTTTTTTTTTTTTTTTTTAACCCTTTCTCTGTGGTTTTTACTTTTTCAGTGGGACTAGTCAGTGTGCTTCCATACTCAGGGGTGTCAGTTTCTGGTACTTTTGCCTCTCCCCCGGGGTACTCTTGCATGTACTTAATGTATTAATGGGGTGTTTCTCTGGGATTTTTCCAGGCCAAAGCTCTGGATAAACCAGCAAGAGAATCCAAGAGGAAGTGTTAACTATTACAAGACTATCCAGCTAATAGAAGAAACAAACTGGACAAAACTAGGACCCTAAACTGCTTCCCTACTCAGACATGGCATGGACCCTTAGACAGAACCTCTACTTTTTTGTCTTTGATTCAGTCATGGGTGACTGCAAGCAGGTGACCCACCTGAGAGTGACCCTGCAGAGCCCACCATAGATGCTGCACAGCCCATCTGAGACTGTCTATTGTGGGCTCTGAAGGGGTCTCAGGTGGGCTGGTCAGGGCTGTATCCCTCCCCTCCCTCCTTTCCTTCCCACCTTCCTAGCTCCTCTTACCTGCACACCTGGCCTCGTCTGCCGCCGGACAGGCCAGAAGTGATGTCACGTCACTAGCGTAACGTCACTTCTGGCCAGTCCGACATCAGACGAGCAGCATCGCTGATAGGGCCCCAGCTTGTCTCACCGTCGGCCGATAGTCATGTAAGGGATCCGGGCAGGGCCCCCCAGACTGCCCGGGCCCCTTACATGAATATCGGCCGTACCCCCCTGATGGCTGCCCTGACTGCAAGCAAAGTAATACTACATCCACCTCTAGTTCTCCTTCCTCAGGCTGACAAACCTTCCACTTCCAAAAACAATGTATACAGCCATGGAGGACTTGATTAATTGATTCGCTGCTCAAGAAGGCATGAGAATCATCAACTACCACCTTCAAACCCACCATAGCCAACACTCGTGTCTGTAGAAAACTGTCAATAAATAGTCTGATCAATCTATCTCAAACCAACACAGAACTGGCCTGATGGAATATGCAGAACTCTTTTCTAAACCTATTACCTCTATAGCAGATGCACGCACGACTGCCCTTGGTAATTCCATCCACAGAGCCCTATGGCATAAAACCTGGTAGGGGGATACAGTCTCAAAAAGCAAGCTTTGTGGCCTTCCATTTGATGGCAAGCACATATTTGATCCTTAACTAGACAAGGTGCTTGAAAGGTCAGTGGATAGGAAAAAAGGGGCAAAAACTAATTTAACCATAACCCAAATCAACATCCAACAACAGAGAACCGATTCCAAAATGAAATTGGCCTCCAACAAAGATAAGAAAGGAAGCCTTCCATTTAACCTTGAAATCCCCAATCCCAGCTCACAATGACTCTCAACCCAGGCTGGGGGAGGGGAAATATTAATGAGGTTCCTACAACATTGGGAAGAAATTACCAATAATTTCATCCTAGACATTTTGAAGAACTGATACAAACTGGAATATCCTCAAGCTCCAGAGCGAGTTGTTTTTTTTCTCGCAAATTTCCCCCTCCCCCCCCCCTCATTCTAGCATTCCAGACCTACCATTATCAACAGCTATGTCTACTCATTGCAAGAACATTTACAACAAGAAATCATTATGAAATTTCCACCAGGGGAAGGGATTTTATTCCCATGTCTTTCTCAGAAGGAAAGTCAGAAACATTCAAAATTATCGTAAATCGAAAACCAATGAACAAAGTCATAAGGTACAGAAGATTCAGGATGGAGAGCATCTACACGGTATGGATCATTCTGCCCCCAGGTGTCTTTATGGTCGCTTTGGATATCAGATGCCTACTTACATGTTCCAATTTATTCTGAGCATCAGAAATACCTTTGTTTTGCTATCAGGGTGGGGAACACTGTACAGTTACCAATACAAAGCCCTCCCTTTCAGGCTAGCTTCAGCGTATACACTATATACATATACACTATATTGCCAAACGTATTGGGACACTCCTCCAAATCATTGGATTCAGGTGTATAAAACCAAGCACCTAGGTATGCAGACTGCTTCTACAAACATTTGTGAAATAATGGATAGCTATCAGGAGCTCAGTGAATTCAAGCGTGGTACCGTGGGAGGTTGCCACCTGTGCAATAAGTTTAAATTTCCTACTGTTAGTGGTATTATAACAAAGTCGAAGCAACTGGGAACAACAACAACAACTCAGCCACAAGGTGATAAAATGACAGAGCGGGGTCAGCGCATGCTGAAGTGCGCAGAAGTCGCCAACTGTCTGCCGAGTCAATAGCTACAGACCTCCAAACATCGTGTGGATTTCAGATTGGCACAACAGTGCGTGGAGAGCTTCATGGAATGGGTTTCCATGGACAAGTAGCTGCATCCAAGCCTTACATCGCCAAGTGCAATGCAAAGCGTCGGATGCAGTGGTGTAAAGCACGCTGCACTGGACTCTAGAGAAGTGTTCTCTGGAGTGACTAATCATTCTCTGTCTGGCAATCCGATGGACGTGTCTGGGTTTGGCGGTTGCCAGGAGGCCGGTACTTGCCTGACTGCATTGTGCCAAGTGTAAAGTTTGGTGAAGGGGGGATTATGGTGTGGTGTTGTTTTTGGGCTTGGCCCCCTTAGTTCCAGTGAAGGGAACTCTTAAGGCATCAGCATACCAAGACATTTTGGACAATTTCATGCTTCCAACTCTGTGGGAACAGTTTGGGGATGGCCCCTTCCTGTTTCAACATAACTGAGCACCAGTGCACAAAGCAAGGTCCATAAAGACATGGATGAGTGAGTTTGGCGTGGAGGAACTTGACTGGCCTGCACAGAGTCCTGACCTCAACCCAATAGAATACCTTTGGGATGAATTCAAGCAGAGATTGCGAGCCATGCCGTCTCATCCAACATCAGTACATGACCTCACAAATTCGCTTCTGGAAGAATGGTCAAACATTCACATAGACAGACTCTTACACCTTGTGGACAGCCTTCCCAGAAGAGTTGAAGCTGTTATAGTTTCAAAAGGTCGGCCAACTCAATATTGAACCCTACGGACTAAGACTGGGATTCCATTAAACTTCATGTGCATGTAAAGGCAAGCGTCCTGATACTTTTGGCAATACAGTATAGTGTATATTCCAGAATCAATTCAATAAATCATGAACAAATGCACATATACTCCCTACACAAGAGTAAAGACATAAATAGCAACCAAGCTCCTGGAAAATACTACCCGTGTCAGTGTCTGCGTGGGATTTTAAGGGGCAAGCAATGGGTAAGTAGATATTGCTGTGCAGATTGGAGCATGCACCTTAAAGCTAAACTCTCATATGCAGCAATCTATCGTTTTAAACCCTTACCTGTTGTTTAGCTTTTTGCCCTTATTTTAATATTTTTCTCTCAGGCTAACTGGAGTGAAAAAAGGTTATATGACCATTCTTGCAGTCTTTTTATCCTGGTATCCTGTACCAGCTCCTAAGTACTGGCTGGTGGGTGAGCCAAGTGCATCACTGCAGTAACGCCCACTGCATTAGTGATTAACATTTTAGAGACATCAAGCCTATCTAAGCTAATACACAACTTTGCCTAAATGTAAACACTACAAGATAGTAAACCAGGTGCTGTGTGTTACATGTGTTTGCAGTGCACAGCATAAGACACTAGGCTGAGCTCCCCTTTTATACTCTCTTACTACTCCTGTATAAGTGGATTATACAGCACACATGCCATATAATGCAATAAGAGAGAGAGAGAGAGCAACTGTTAGCAGCAGAGGCGTTACTGCAGTGTGCACAGAGAGGAGGAGGGGTTCTCTGTAGGTAACCCTTTCACGTCCAGATGGAAAAAAAAGATGCTACTACTTGTGTTTACAGTCGAGATCAGTGCTTAAAGTGTGGGTCGCGACCCCATATGGGGTCCCGCAAGTGAACAGGGGGGTCGCAGGGGGGCCCCTGTTCACTTGGTAACTTCATGAGCATGTGCGCGCATGTCGGAGCTTCCTTTAACCCAGCAGCAGTGGAGCACAGCTGCTGGAGGTAAAGGTGAGGGAGAGGGGGAGGGGGCTTAGTAGTAGGTGGTAATGACACACTGACCGTTCGTTCACCGTGGCGGCGCGGGGGAGAGTTGGGGAGGAGGAGAAACACAGACTGACATTGGGAGGAATGGGGAGGGAGACTTCAGTCTCTAAGGTTATTATTAGCTGTTCCTAAGTTTGGATCAGCCTAATAGCCAAAAATAAAATAAAAAAGTTAATTTATCAAGCTGTCATAGTTATTGCTTGATATAAACTGACAAGAAAAAAAAAGTTTTTTTTACAAAGTGTAAAAAAATAAAAATAAAGTGTAAAACAAAATTAGGAAAATAAAAATTATATATAAATATATTTTGTATACTATAATTATTATGAAAACAATTCTAAAACAAATAATCAAAACTTGTGAAAAAAAGTGTTTTCCTCCTAGTTTTCTTCATTTTTGTATATTTTATTCAAACTAAGTGAGGCGTTAGGTTTAATTATATAGCCCTATCTGTTCTCTAAAAAACAATATATAATATGTGTGGGTACATTTAGTAAGAAAGTATATTACTGCCATGAAAGAATCACACAGCAAAAATTTTAAGTGTGTCGGTGGGGCGTGTCCAAGATGGCGACCGGAGCACAGTGACTGTGCTCCGCCACCTATTCTATAATCCTGATCCTTTAAGCCCTGTGGAGCGCTCGGGTGGACGGTAGACTGAAACCGGACTGATCCCTGATCCGGGGGGTATGTCTCGGGGGCGCCGGAGGTCATCTACGGGCCACCCTACTACCCCTACGCCTCTGCCGGCCTGCGGACTGAAAAAGACTCGTGGCAAGATGGCGGCCCAGCCGGAGGCCATGTCGAGTCCAGCCCAATTCACAGCGGTGATGGCTGCGATCTCGGTGTGCCAGACTGCGCTAACGGCCAAGATCGATCACCTGCAATCAGATGTGGGCCTCCTTAGACGGGACTTGGACAGATTCCGGGATCGGATGACGGTGGCAGAAGGTAGAGTGAGTGAGGTGGAGGATGCCCATACGGCGACTCTGCGCATCCTGCAGACCAAAGTAAGTCCCGGGCTGTGGATGCTGAGAACCAGAACCGGCGGAGTAATCTCCGAGTACTGGGGCTGCCGGAGGGTCTGGAGGGCCCTGACCCACTTACCTTTGCTTAATCCCTGATCCGGGCCCTGCTCCCTGAGGCCCAGCTTATGGCCTTCTTTGCGGTCGAGCGGGCTCATAGCATGCCTTCAGCCCGGGGGGCCCCCCCCCCGCGCACTTTCATCTTCAAACTTCTAAATTTTAGAGACCGAGATGCCATCCTGCGAGAGTGCTGGGGGAGCTTAAATACGAAAACAGCAAGCTCCTTATTTTCCCTGATTATTCGGTGGAGACTCAGAGGCAACGCAAGTCTTTTGATGCGAAGGCTGCCCTCAGAGCCAAGGGGATCAGCTATAGCATGCTCTTCCCGGCGCACCTCGTTTTCTCCAGAGAAGGCCTGTAAATGGATTGAGCACCTGCCTAAGACCTGAGGTTACTGACCCATGTGCGGTTGCTGTTTCTGACAAGGGGGGGAGACAGATGGATCTCTAGAACCCCTCTCCTGTGTGCTACGGGCCAAGAGTGGCACTATTTTGAATTTTGAGTTTTGATTTTTGAACAGTACTTTATTTTGCCTTACTCTTACATACTTTTGAGTTCTCTGATCTATTGAACTATGACTTGCTATGGTGGATGTGTTCCCAGACAGTTTCCTGCCTTAACTGCCTGAGTTTGGGACAGTTCGCTGGACCGGAGGGGTGGATGGGGTGGGGGTGAGTTCCCCCCCGGAGGCCGGGGCGGTCAAGGAGCGGCAGGCTCCGGGCGGGATGGTTGTTGGGTATCCCTGGAGGCCTGGTGCTCCAGGACAGGGCCTAATGTTATATGACGGTCTACTCTGTTATGCTATGTTTGTGACTAAGAATGTACCCTCAAAAAGCTTGAGCGTTTCCACGGGGCTCACCTACTGTTTTACACTGACTCGGGGGATGGTGCTGGGGTGTCTATTGAGCCTTGACCTAGGATATGGCTGAAATTAATATAGTGTCATGGAACGTCCGGGGGCCTAACTCTCGGGTCAAACGTTCCCTGGTGTTCCAATATCTCAACTCATATAGGCCACATGTCTGTATTCTCCAAGAAACTCACCTGATAGGTGGCAGGGTGCTTAGCTTGAAGAAAGCCTGGGTAGGTCACTACTACCATTCCACGTACTCATCCTATGCCAGAGGGGTCAGTATCTTAGTACACAAGGCAGTGGCGTTCGACCTCCTTGGTCTCAAACTAGATCCGGAGGGTCGTTATGTTGTGATGCATGCTAAAATTCTACATAGGGAGATGGTGGTGGTGGGTTTATATATTCCCCCCGGCCTCGGTCCACATTCTGAACAAATTGCTGCCTCTGATAGCTGGCTTTGCCATGGAGGATGTGCTCATATTAGGGGACTTCAACATGGTACCCTCCCCAGCCGTAGACCCAATGGGGGGTGGGGCGATGGCCACCTCGGAGTTGTCCCGATGGGCGGACGCAGGCTCCCTGGTGGATGCCTGGCGTTGGTGGCATCCGGAGACTCGGGACTACACATGCCATTCGGCATCGCATAGGTCTTTCTCGCGAATTGACCTGTGTTACGTTACACCCACAGTACTCCCGAGGCTCTGGGATGTCTCCATTCTGCCCAGGAGAATCTCGGACCATGCCCCCCTGAGGCTGTCTGTAGCTGTCTCCTCAGTCCCCTCTGACCGACTGTGGCGTCTATCTCGATTCTGGATTTCGGATGACAGAGTGGGGCCTCATATCGCTGCGGCCATTGATGACTTCTGGAGTCTTAATCGGGGGACGGCCTTCCCGGAGATGGAGTGGGATTCTTCTAAGGCTTTCCTTCGGGGTCAATACAAGTATGTGATCAAAAAACTAGGCGGGAGATTCAGACGCAACTTACTGAAGCCGAGGGGCGTGCGAGGGCTCTGGAGCGTAGGTACACGGACACTAAAAACCCCGAGCTCTACACGGAAATGCAGAGTGTACACAGAGACCTAATGCTGATGCGTACGGATGCGTCTCGCAGATGCTTACTGTACCAGACTCAGAGACTATTTGCGGAGGGAGAGCGTAACGGTAGACTACTGGCTTGGTTGGTGCGGGAGGGAGGGGGAGCGTACAGTGTCTCCAGGGTGATGGATCCGGATGGATTTGTCTTGACAGACCCTGGTAGTATCACTGCCCGCTTTGCCTCCTTCTATAAGGACCTCTACCGCTCCAGAGTAACCTACTCCGTCTGGGACCTCTTGACCTACCTTGACGAAATTGATTTTCCGATCCTGCCCCTGGACTCTCGCACAGCATTAGATACGCCCTTTACTACCAGGGAACTGGAGTTAGCGATTGCCTCCTTAAAAACGGGCAAGACGCCGGGACCGGATGGATTCCCGGTGGAGTTCTACAAGACCCATGCAGAGGGGGTTGCTCCCCACCTGATGCGAACCTATGGGGAAGCTATCGAGGCAGGTGCTCTGCCCCCTTCTATGCTCGAAGCCATCATAGTGGTGGTGCCCAAACCTGGGAAGGACCCCGTGCAGTGTTCATCGTATCGTCCAATATCCCTTTTAAATGTGGATTTAAAGATCCTCACCCGTATGCTCGCCAATAGACTTAATGCTGTCATCTCCCTGCTGATACATGGTGATCAGACGGGGTTCATGCCTGGGAGGGGGACAGATGTCAACCTAAGACTCCTTTTCACTAATGTGGATAGGCTGTGCAATACACAGGGGCAGGAGGCGATCGCCTCCCTAGACATAGAAAAGGCGTTCGACTCTGTCGAATGGCCCTACCTGGTTGCGGTCCTCCATAAGTTTGGGTTTGGGGAACGCTTTGTCGCCTGGATTCGGCTGCTCTACTCCTCCCCCACTGCTAGAGTACGAATTAACAATCTGCTGTCAGCTTCGTTCGGCCTGGGTCGGGGCACGAGACAGGGATGCCCCCTCTCGCCGGGACTTTTTGCACTGGCGATGGAACCCATGGCTATCCGGCTCCGTGCCTCGGCCCAGGTGGGGGGATTTCCAGTGGGGAGGTTGATGGAGAAACTTTCCCTTTATGCTGACGATGCGATCCTCTACCTGGGTGATGTGGGACCCTCCTTGACAGCGGCTTTGGGGACATTGGACACATTCGGAGCCTTTTCAGGTCTCCGGGTGAATTGGGGGAAGTCCCTGCTATTTCCGCTAGACGCCTCTCCCCTTCGGCTGGATCCGGGCTTGCCCCTTATGCAGGTTTCTGAGTTTCGATACCTGGGTGTGGTGGTGACTTTGGATCCGGCTCAATTCTTAGAAAATAAATTATACCCCATACTTAGACATTTGAGGGCGAAATGTTTGGCGTGGAAGACACTCCCCTTGACACCGGTAGGCCGAATTAATCTGATAAAAATGGTATTCCTCCCTAAATTCCTCTACTGCTTTCGCAACACCCCGTCCAGATCCCTAACTCCTTTTTCCAGACCATGGAAGGTGTTATTTGTAATTTTGTCTGGGCGGGAAAAACTCCTCGGGTGTCCAGGGGGGTCCTTCGACTCCCTTTGTCTGAGGGGGGGCTGGGACTACCTTGTTTTAAAACCTACTACTGGGCGTCGGTCCTGGTGACTGCCCGCTGGTGGTTTGCAAGGGATCATGAACCCAGCGGTGACCCTGGAGGCGGCACTGATAGGCTCTTATGCAGGGCTGAGTAACTTGGTATATAGAGGTCCGAAGGCGATCGGGACGGTCACGGGACCTATGCGCACTGTGCTGGGGGTGTGGGATAAGATGAGGAGGGGACGGGTGCCGGAGGGCACTATCTCCCCTGATACGCCTCTATGGGGTAACCCGAGATTAGCACATCTGCTCTCTATCCCTGAACCCCAGCTTTGGGCCAGGAGTGGGATAACAATGATTAAACACATTATGCCGGGGGGCGAGTTGCTGGGATTTGATGCACTTTGTGCCACGTACTCCTTGCCTTGGACTATGAGGTTCCGATACTTGCAGTTACAACATGCACATAGAGCCCAGTTCCCTGACCCGATGATGGTTGACTCGGAGCGAATTGAGCAATTCCTTCGGTCAGATGGTGTGCATAAGCCCCTATCCTCCATATATCTTCGGTTGACCTGTAGGGGGGGCCCCCAGCTGGCAACTCTTTACGTGAAATGGAAGGCAGACATCCCTACTCTGACAGATGATCTTTGGGAAGACTGTGTCCAGACCTTCATTTCCACAGTAATTTCCCCTAGAGAGCGATTCATCCAGCTTAAATTCCTCCATAGGTCCTACTATACCCCGGCTAGGCTGGCTAGAATATACCCCACTGCCGACGCAAAGTGTGCTTGTTGTGGGGGAGAGCAGGGCACCTTTCTACATATGGTGTGGTCGTGCAGCAAACTCCGACCCTACTGGAATTCGGTGGTATCTAAGGTCAGTGCGGTGTCTGGACATCAGCTGGAGGTCGACCCATTGATATTCCTACTGGGGTGTGGAGAGACCCTGCAAGCTCCTAAGGCTACAAAGCTCCTTATATTCTATGTAGCTTTCTATGCCCGCAGAGAAATAATCCTGAGATGGAAGCCAGTCTCTCCCCCTACGGTGGGACAATGGTTGAGCACGATCGATAGGATGCTCCCGCTATACAGAATAACATATGAGTCGTAACTGTGTCCGTAAATTTGATCGGATCTGGGGGGATTGGGTGGCGGCCAGAGGACTTACCTTGGAGGGTCCGGGTGGAGAGACCCTGCTCCCACCTGCATCTCCTGAGCAGTGATCCGGAGGGGATGGATGGAGGTTGAGGGGGACTTGGAGGAGGGCGAGGGATGGTGTTGAATTAAGCAGAGTTCCTATGCACACCCCTATCCTTGGTTTTCCGTTCCCTCCTAAGCCTGGCTATCTGACCTCTCCTCCCCCCCCCTTCTCCCCGCCCATGCTCTCCCCCCAACCACCTCCTTCGCCCCTCCCCGCGCTGGCTTGGTCTTCTCCTTCTTTCCTCTCTTCTCCCTCCTTGTCCTCTCTCCCTCCTCCGCTGAACTACTCCCCTCCCCCTCTCCTCTCCCCTCTTCCTGTTCCCCTCCCCACCCCTATAAGGGTTGACTTTAGTAGCATGACTGAACCTGGTCTTGGGTTTGGTGGTGCTGCAGGCACAGGGTGCTAATGATCCACTAGATAATTTGCCTTGATGTATTTGTCTAATCGTGAAGGTATTTTTCTTTGATTTTTCGTTATTGTAATGTCTTGTGTTGACTGCTGAAATACTGTATTGGAATGTCGATATGTAGCTGTCATTGTGTTCTATGTGGTTGTTTTTATGTATGAAAAAAACAATAAAAATTTTACCTGTTAAAAAAAAAAAAAAAAGTGTGTCGGTCATTTATGAACAGAAACTGAAAACTAGCTCAGTCATGAAGGGGTTAATGGGGTCAAATCAACAATTGTTTTTGACAGTAGTGAAGAAAAAAAATCAAAGGAGCAGAATGGAAATTTTTCTCAAACAAATGAAATTCTAACAGTGAATGTGGTTTTCGTTTGAGAAACTCCAATCATTCCACATTTAATAAAAAATCAAATGAAATTTCGAATGGCATTCTTTGTCTCTTATGATATCATCGAATGTTCTGACAAGATTTTTTTTATATGAATGTTCATATAAAAACCTACTAGTGTGTGGCCAGCTTTACACCCATCTTCTGTCCTACCGAAACTGTAAATAGGTTTCTTGATACTAGCCTCCCTAGGTTTTAATCTCAACATAATCATTGCAACAAAATGACCACTATAATACTATTTAGACATGTGTGATTTGTTTCGGAAAGATTTGTTAGTCAGATGAATTTTCTGAATTTCGTACATTCGGATGCATACGAATTTCCGAATGATAGTATGCAAACATATAAAAATTTCCAATAACGAAAGTTTCGGATGCATCCAAATTTCTTTCCTGAATGAATTTTTATTGTGTTAAGCATTAACTTTGAACAAAAGAAAAAAAAAACAAATGTTCGTTAGAGATGGTATGTACCAATTTCGTTAGGAAAATCCATACATTTTACCGCTAATGAAATTAACGATAATTCGGATTTCATCCGAATCCCGAATTTTTTTTTACTTTCGGACCTAAATCCCGAAAAATACAAAATCTGAATGAAAACAAAACGGCACATGTCTAATACTATTACAATGTATTTATGAAAGAAAAATAAGAGACTCTGCTGTCTGCACTCCTGAAACATAGGAGCAGACAGGGGTCATTTGCCCAAGGAGTTTAGATGGGGGGGATATAATACCATAGCATATCATACACCCAAGGTCTTGAAGTGTTTGAAGGAAACCTCTTTTGTGCATTATGGACATTGGCATTGCTAGCCTCTGAAAATTATGCATAGCCGATATGGTGAATCAATAGCTTTTAGTAATTTGAGTCACTGGGGCTGATTAAAGGCAAAAAACACTTTTAATTTAGCTGGGGAATTCTCCCTTATAGCATAGTGAACATGATGAAAATTCAATTTTCAAAGAATACCCAGCCCCGTGCAAGAAAAAGAAAAAACTATATTTTTGCTTGCATATGACTGGATAAAGAAAGCTTCCTCTCATTCACTAAACTAAGGGAAAAATTCCCTTGCAAAGTGAACAACCTATTTCCCATTAGTAAATCAACATCACTGGCTCAAATAATGTATGCGCATACACTCTACTGACCTGCATGCTGAAGTTAGAAAGGACTTCTGATCTTCACATTTGTTCAGGGTCAGTGACTCTTAAGTATTGAAACCTTTGGAACAGCATAGCCAGGAAACTAGCCCATTGAAATGGTCAAAAGTCACATTATCTGTATTTCTGTCACCACAGGAGTTTTGTTTTTTTAAGAGAACAGTGTGTTTCACACAGTGGCCTGCATATTGCTTTAAGGACGCTACTCCCGGTCACCACTAGATGTCAATGCATCTCATCTCCCAACAATGTACTCTCAGGCTGCAACAACTAATCAATTTAATCCATGATAATCGATAATGAGAATCAACCTCACTTTATCGATTAGTTGTTTCTTAGGCTCTGTGCTGCTCCCAGCAGGGATGGGAAGGGACACAGAACCCTGCAGCTGGTGTTCAGTAGTGAGGAGAGCTCAAAAACTCACTCCCCCGCCCCCCACCGCTGCTGCTTCCTTGTTCTCACCGTTGAGAGGAGAGACCACTGTGCCTCTGCTTTCCCCATTGTGCCCCCATGCCTCCGTTGCTGCCCCCAGTGACTCCACTGCTCCTCCCTGTCTCCCCGCTGCTCTTTCCCGCTGCTCTTCCATGCCCCCTCTTACGGCTTGCTCCCATCCAGCCGCTGGGCACAATAGCCAGCCTGCTATTGGCTATTTTAAATTGCATTAGCTCATAGCAGGTTGGCTATTGCACCCGCCCACTGCCTGCTGTCAATCAGCAGAGGAGGACCTGAAGGAGAACTTTCTCCAGTTACCTCCTCTGCTTAATTCTATTTGCTTTCCTAATTGCTTATTAGGAAAAAAAGAAAATTAGAGTTAGTGGAGGCTAACATTAATACATTGAAGGTAAAATTGGAACCTCTATCTGGATTGGATGAGTATGGGAAGAGATCAAGGAATTTAGAGTATTTCCTTATAAAGAGAGATCAGGAGATTAAAACCAAAAAAACATAGAAAATACTTGTGAGATGTATTAGATTATAAAAACCAAAAAATATATAAATGGCAGACCAATGAGGAGGAATTAGAGAGCTGTAGTAGCAGTGGGAGTGAAAGAAATGGAGAGGAAGAAATGTGTGAAGGTATAATACCCAAACAATCTGTACATTGGAAACCTGTACAACATAAAAAGAGAAAGAGAGATAATGGTGATAGCCAAAATGGAGGTGAAAATGCAAGTGAAGGGAGACAGGGTGAACAAGTAGGAGGTAGAAGGCCATCTAATTCACAATTCCCCAGTAGAGAGGAACAACCACTGTTCAATGTACCTACCTCACAGCGGTTCCACCCCCTATTGGAGGAAAATGAAAGGTTTGAAGGAGGGGAAGGATATCAGAGGAGAAATGTACAAACAAGACATTTTCACAGGGTAAATCCCCACTACAGACCCCCAGGTTGGAGGAGGTGGGAGGAGTGGAAACCATTCAGACCAGCATTTACGAGTACACCAAGGAGTGAGACAGGAAGAATGGAATCAAGAAGTAGATCAGAATCAGAGATGGAGAAAGCCCAATATATTATCCATAGGAAATGACAGAGGGGCTGTAGGGGGGGGGGAGAATATTCACAAACAGAAAAGAGTGGTAGGGGAGGGAATTTTCAATATCAGCGCTATACCTTTAACGTTGGAGGAAACTGAAGTTTTGGACCTGGGTTTAAAATTCGCCCCCATAAGAAACTTAAATAAATTTGATGTCTTCATCGATCTGCACAAATTTGTGAGGAAATTGAATATAAAAAGATATTTCATGCCACTGCCGGGACCCACTTCTAAAGCCAATCAGGGTGGTATTACAACAGAATATAAACATACCCCTTTAAGGAATAGTTCCGTCTTTAATCCGAAAGGAAACTCTAATCACCACATAGAGGTCTTTAAAAACATGGTGGAAAAAGACATTAGAGATTTGAAGATAAACTACGAGATAAACAGTTTATAAGTGAAGGAATAAATACGTTGGAGGAAAGAAAAAAAATAGTTATAAGACCTGCGGACAAGGGTGGGGGGTTGTCATCATGGACAAAAGCTATTATGAAAAGGAAATTATTAGAATTTAGGGAGAGGAGGGCACTTACATTAAACTCAAAGGAAATCCCTTGGATGAGTATAAAAAAGAACTTGGAGGAATTGTAAAGAAAGGATACGAGAGGTTTTTTTTTAAACAAACGGGAGTGGAATTACGTGATCCCCTCAGTATGTAGAACCCCAGTTATATATTTTCTCCCTAAAGTGCATAAGGACCAAAGTAACCCTCCAGGACGCCCAATAATTAGTGGAATTGGCTCCCTTCCATCAAGGGTCGGAGAATTTATCGCTTTCTATCTTCAAACGTTGGTTAGTAAAACTAAATCATTTTTGAAAGATAGTAAAGATGTCATCAATACTCTGTCTAGTATACAGGGAAATGGAAATGATAATTTTGTTACCATAGATGTTGCATCACTGTATACAAATACCCCACACCATTTAGAAGTACAAGCAATAAGATAGGCTTTTGAGTCTTGCGATGGTTGTAAAGTGATTAAAAAACGTACGATCTGCCCATCTTGGACAGGCAGATCGTACTCTCGATCATCACAAGCCCGTCCCCCTGAGGGGCGGGCTTACGATGACTGCAATGAGGGGCGGGCTTACGATGACTGCAATGAGGGGCGGGCTTAAGATGACTGCAAACGGGCTGTGTGCGCACACCGGCCCGTTCGGCAGTTGTCGAACCAGCAGGCCACTAACTCGCCGAGAATCGTACGATTCCCGGCGGGTTTTCTAGCCTGCTGGTTCGACGGAAGACGTGCGACCGTACTGTAGAAACGGTCGCACGCCTTCCATACACTGCACGATTCTCGTACGAGAATCGTGCAGTGTATGGGCACCTTTAGAAATACCTTTTTGGAATGTTGAACATTTTACTGGATGGATGGCATATATTATATCCTTCAAAAAGAGATTTTACATACTACTCTATGGTACATAAGTCATATAGTCGGATCGACCATATTTGGATGCATCAGCGACTATTAGATTATGACCCAGAGATTGAAATGGGATCAATTCTATGGTCAGACCATGCACCAGTGTTTCTAACAGTAAAAATAGAGAATAGAAATAGAGGTATGAGAACTTGGAGACTTAATGATAATTTATAAAAAAAATATAGAGTGCCAAGAAGAGGTAAGCCTTACAATAAATAACTTTATAAAGATCATCAAAATGACACTACACCATACCCTATCCAATGGGAGACCTTAAAATGTGTAGTAAGAGGCATCCTAGTTAAACATGGTTCTAGATTAAAAAAAAAAGAAAGCGCAAGTAAATTGAAGGGATTATTTCAGAAATTGGACAAATTGGAGGCAATGAATAAGACGAATGTAATTTTATGCACAAATATTGGCTTCTAGACTAAAAAATGTATTACCTAAAATTATAAATCTGGATCAAAACGGATTTGTTCAGGGACGGGAGGCTAGAGATGGCACTACTTGGGTTATCAACTTAATAGGACTTGCACAGAGGGAGAATAAACCACTTTGACTTCTGTCAATCGGTGCAGAAAAAGCATTTGACAGAGTAAATTGGCTCTTTCTTGGAGAATACCTCTTGCAAGTGGGAGAGCTATTTCTATCTAAGGTCATGGCACTATATACATATCCAACTGCAAAGGTTAGGGTGAATGGGGATTTATCTGCACCCTTTTCTATTCATAATGGTACACGCCAGGGATGCCCACTATCACCCTTATTATATGTCATAGTGAAGGAACAACTAGCTGCCAATATTAGACAAAATCCCTCGATAAAGGGCATGACCTCCCCAACACAACAACATAAACTGGCACTATATGCAGATGACCTATTATTTTTCATAACTTCACCAATTGTATCAATGCCTAATATTCTCAAAGAATTAAAGGAATATGGCGACCTAAGTAATTTTCATATAAATATATAAAAATCGAATTCTTAAATATATCCTTAACCAGAGGCGGCTCTTTAATTAGGCGAGTTAGTCGGTCGCCTAAGGCCTCACGCTCACGAGGGCCTCGCAGCCGCCTAACTCGCCTAGTCTACAGTAGGGTTAGGCAGGGCTTGCGCTGTGGGGGGAGAGGGGAAAAAAAAAGTACCGCTACGTCTGTCCTGACTCCCGCAGAGACTGCACTTCACATTCCCCTGCTGGGACTCCGCTCCGTCCGCAGCCCAGCCGGGCTTTACTAGTGGCAGTGCAGCCCCAGGAGGAGAGAGAGAGAGCTGGGAGAAAGCAGCAAGCCATACATGTGTCATGAGGCAGAGAACGGGGGCAGCAGTGACAGAGAACGGGACGAGTCTCTGAAAACTATCCAGGGATGGAACTACTGGCGGGGGGGGGGGGGACGGG
>NW_017308598.1:537-2694 GCF_000935625.1 Nanorana parkeri | reverse complement strand
GACAGGGGAGGAGGTGGAGGACGCCGGGGCTGGGGCCCTGCACCGCCGGTCCAGTGAAGGAGAAGGCCTTTGCTTGAAGAAGCCCACTGCTGCAGGTAAGGAAGAGCTGCAAGGAAAGGGCCCCTAACCAGCCCACTTGAGACCCTGCAGAGCCTACCATAGAGAGTCTCTGTGGGCTGTGCAGGATCTATGGTGGGTTCTGCAGGCCTCAGGTGGGTCCGTTGCTATGCCCAGTCCATTGCTATGCCCATAGCCCAGTGCATTTCTATGCGCAGTGCGTTGCTATGCCCAGTGCGTTGCTATGCCCAGAGTTCAGTGAGTTGTTATGCCAAGTGCGTTGCTATGCCCAGAGTCTAGTGCGTTGCTATGCCCAGCGTCCAGTGCATTGCTATGCCCAGAGTCCAGTGAGTTGTTATGCCCAGTGCGTTGCTATGCCCAGTGCGTTGCTATGCCCAGAGTCCAGTGCGTTGCTATGCCCAGTGCGTTGCTATGCCCAGAGTCCAGTGCGTTGCTATGCCCAGTGCGTTGCTATGCCCAGAGTCCAGTGCGTTGCTATGCCCAGTGCGTTGCTATGCCCAGAGTCCAGTGCGTTGTTATGCCCAGTGCGTTGCTATGCCCAGAGTCCAATGCGTGTTTATGCCCATTGCCTTGTTATGCCCAGTGCGTTGCTATGCCCAGTGCGTTGCTATGCCCAGAGTCCAGTGCGTTGCTATGCCCAGAGCGTTGCTGTTCCTATGCCCAGTGCCTTGCTGTTCCTATGCCCACTGTGTTGCTATGCCCAGAGTCCAATTCATATACTGTTCTGCATTGCTGTATAAATGTATTGCTGGGATTTGTAGTCCCTCTACAACTGGTGCTATTCTGCATTAGAGTGTAAGCTCCTCTGTACAGAGACTGATGTGACTGGCTCAGTGTTCTCTGTACAGCATTGCGGTATATGTCAGAGCTATATATAAATGTATAATAATAGTGTGTGACATTAGAGTGTAAGCTCCTCTGTACAGAGAACACCGGGGGGTTGGGGGGCCAGTGAGATCTGCTCCCCTCGCTCTCTCTCCTGGCTGTCTCCCCCTCGTTCTCTCTCCTGGCTGTCTCCCCCTAGCTCTTTCTCCTGGCTGTCTCCCCCTAGCTCTTTCTCCTGGCTGTCTCCCCCTCGCTTTCTCTCCTGGCTGTCTCCCCCTCGCTCTCTTTCCTGGCTGTCTCCCCCTCGCTCTCTCTCCTGGCTGTCTCCTCCTCGCTCTCTCTCCTGGCTGTCTCCCCCTCGCTCTCTCTCCTGGCTGTCTCCTCCTCGCTCTCTCTCCTGGCTGTCTCCCCCTCGCTCTCTCTCCTGGCTGTCTCCTCCTCGCTCTCTCTCCTGGCTGTCTCCCCCTCGCTCTCTCTCCTGGCTGTCTCCTCCTCGCTCTCTCTCCTGGCTGTCTCCCCCTCGCTCTCTCTCCTGGCTGTCTCCTCCTCGCTCTCTCTCCTGGCTGTCTCCCCCTCGCTCTCTCTCCTGGCTGTCTCCTCCTCGCTCTCTCTCCTGGCTGTCTCCCCCTCGCTCTCTCTCCTGGCTGTCTCCTCCTCGCTCTCTCTCCTGGCTGTCTCCCCCTCGCTCTCTCTCCTGGCTGTCTCCTCCTCGCTCTCTCTCCTGGCTGTCTCCCCCTCGCTCTCTCTCCTGGCTGTCTCCTCCTCGCTCTCTCTCCTGGCTGTCTCCCCCTCGCTCTCTCTCCTGGCTGTCTCCTCCTCGCTCTCTCTCCTGGCTGTCTCCCCCTCGCTCTCTCTCCTGGCTGTCTCCCCCTCGCTCTCTCACCTGGCTGTCTCCTCCTCGCTCTCTCTCCTGGCTGTCTCCCCCTCGCTCCCTCTCTCCTGGCTGTCTCTCTTCGCTCTCTCCTGGCCGTCTCTCTTCGCTCTCCTGGCCGTTTCTCTTGGCCGTCTCTCTTCGCTCTCTCCTGGCTGTCTCTCTTCGCTCTCTCCTGGCCGTCTCTCTTCGCTCTCTTTCCTGGCTGTGTTTCCTCGCTCTCTCCTGGCTGTCTCTCTTCGTTCTCTCCTGGCTGTCTCCCCCCTCACTCTCTCTCTCTCCTGGCTGTCTCTCTTCACTCTCTCCTGGCTGTCTCTCTTCACTCTCTCCTGGCTGTCTCCCCCTTGTTCTCTCTCCTGGCTGTCTCCCCCTCGCTCTCTCTC
>NW_017308598.1:0-444 GCF_000935625.1 Nanorana parkeri | reverse complement strand
CTCTCCTGGCCGTCTCTCTTCGCTCTCTCCTGCCCGTCTCTCTTCGCTCTCTCCTGGCCGTCTCTCTTCGCTCTCTCCTGGCCGTCTCTCTTCGCTCTCTTTCCTGGCTGTGTTTCCTCGCTCTCTCCTGGCTGTCTCTCTTCGTTCTCTCCTGGCTGTCTCCCCCCTCACTCTCTCTCTCCTCGCTGTCTCCCCCGCGTTCTCTCTCCTGGCTGTCTCCCCCTCGTTCTCTCTCCTGGCTGTCTCCCCCTCGTTCTCTCTCCTGGCTGTCTCCCCCTCGTTCTCTCTCTCCTTCACTCTACCAGCACTTATCACAGTTCATCAAAAAATGTTGATGATGGGTGTAAGTGGGGCCTCACATTTGAGTTTTGCCTAAGGCCTCACAAAGTCTAGAGCCGCACTGTCCTTAACCACTTCCCGGCCGGCCGTTGTAAAAAAACGTCC
>NW_017308597.1:162200-173790 GCF_000935625.1 Nanorana parkeri | reverse complement strand
GACCCTGCGAACACACGCATTTAAAAAAAAAAAACATAACATCAAATTATTTTTTTATTTTTTTGTAATACTCATCTGATCCCTGGATCCACCGACAAGTGCAGCCTCCCGTCTCCCATGATGTCAGAAGCTGCATACATCGTGTGCTGGTTACTAATAGAGATAAGGATTTAAAAGGAAGAGCAGCAAAGAGAAGGGAAATTACCATGGATTACAGTAATGCACACATTACAGTATTGGTTTATGTTAAACAATCTGAGGGTTTAATGTCACTTTAACCTTTAGTTAAAAAAAGAATGACATTACCTTCGGTTTTGAGAATTTCTAATCAATAATTCCATCTATTACATAAACTGTTGATGTTAGTTTTACAAAGGCAGCAAAGAGGTTATAATGAAAAATTGAATCTTTCTCTCAGCCCTAAAGTCATTAAGGCATCTTGGAAAAAAAATCCTAAATAGCTAAAATATCATAAATAGTAGTAATAATGATACATGTAGTGAGAGTCTTAGGCTCCATTCACACAGTGTTTGCATTTTCCACACGGCATGAAAACGTGTTCATTTTACATATACGTGGATTCCGCGCGTTTGCAGACACTACGTGTAAACGCGGAATCCGCCCAGAATATCACGATTGGACTTTTTAGCATTTTAGTACCGGGCGGATGTCACACAGGTGTGAACAAGATACATTGGAATGTATTGTTTTTCATGTTAAGCGCCTTTCCGCACATGTGATTCCGCATGGAAAACCGCTAATGTGTGAACAGAGCCTTAGAGGTAGTAGTATAAGTAGCAGAATGAGTAGTAATAGAAGTATAACAAGTAATGGGAGAATTATCAGGGTCATACTAGAGGGAATATTTATAGAGCAATGCATTTACATTTACCAAACATTCACTGCAATCTTCCTGGTGCATATATTTTGATAGTTTACCTGTTAACCTTTGGTAAATGTTATATTCACTTCATTCAAAATATATCTCGAATCACTAATGAACCAGTATCTAGGGTATCATTGTTTTACAGGATTAGTTTGCGCAGCACTTTACGAAATAAAGGGAGAAAGTACAGTTACCTTACAATTATGAGATCATGAAAGGTTCCATAATATAAAAGGACCAGTGTAAAAATATGTGTGCAAATTGCATTTATTTGCAGTTTTAGTTTTGTGTTTTTTAGATACCTTTAAAGTAGCAGGACAGAAAGATTTGAGATGGGTTGCCAAAAGGAGCCACAAGTTTACTTGCTGCTGAAGGAACCATCAAGCATGTCTTCTTTTCCTGCAGACTCTTGACTGATGGACAGTGCAGTCCAATTGTAGCTTTGCACATAAAGAAGAAAATATGCTTTTAACAATACATTCTGTTTTCAAAGTAGAATTAAACTTCCAAATATTTTTTCAATAATGAATCCAGATCAAACAAATATGCATCACCCAGCAAAGCATTTCATTAAATTGTTGCCCAATGACTTACAGTCATCATGTCTTCAAACAGCTGGCTCTAATTCTCTGTGTTCAGCTTCCCTGAACTTCCTGTCCAGTACAAGAGACAGCACAGTGTCCAGCAGCTGTCCATCTACTAGCTTGGAGAAGGGAGGAAGGAGGAGTGGGGAACAGGGAGCAGAGAAATGTCTTGCCTTGCTTTGCCTGGGTGTGTGTGAAGACATTCACATATTATTAGCACACAGCTCCATAGGACCCTGCAAGGAAAAGGAGGCACCCTAAAACAGAATAGCAGTGCCAGTGCTCAGGGGACCAGCTGATTCTGCAGGAAACTAACATCTTTTAAACCTCAAGGAGCAGCATCCATTGATAGGGATTTCAAATAAAACCCCTTTGACTTCTTATCACTTTAACCTAGTGATATGGTAAGGAAGAAAAAAGGTGGAGCCTGTAGGAAATGGACCTGCTGTTCACTGGTACCTAGGACCTTAAGAGGTAATAGTTCTAGTTAGTGCAGTAATGGAAGTGTTAGTTTAATAATAATAACTATTGTAATAATACTAATAATAGTAATAAGACTTTTATTACAATTATTAGATACAACAGCCATTTGTTATGCTTCATTAAGAATGCTGGTTGGCCTCTTGTCAGCTATGACACAGAGTATTTGAATGTTCTTTTACCTGAGAGTCCAGGAAATAGAGATGTCCACATTTACCTATGAAGATTTAGTGGATTAAAATTAAGACAATGAGCATTTTTTGAAATTGCCTATTTTCTTCCTCATTACTATCTCCCATGGGTTCTTTAATATTAATATTCACAACAGAAATTAACAAAATTTCAGACACAAACATCTTACCTTTCGTAAAACATTTCCCAGTGCAGAATGTTCCCACATATTCCCACATACGAAGAAGAAGTTTGCTAAAAATGTATAGTCAGTATGTACTGTAAATATTTAAGGTAACATGGCAGTGTGTTGAGTATTTGAAGGAAGAAAATTTCAGTATGAAAAAAAAGTTGACAAAATATACAATGGAGGACATTTATTAGTTCTGGTGCACGGCAAAGCAATGCTAAACAGAGTCAGTGAAAAACATTGTGAGACAGATTTATTGCAAGGTTTATTTTGAGCTCCTCCGAACCCAAATGCTACATGGGCCATCCTCCTAATCAGCTGTGGGCTGACCAGGGGCATGACCCAACTCACATCAGCCCATAAACAAAGGGGTGGGTTGTTTGTGCCAATGTTATTGACCATATATAGTCATAAGGCTTTGTCTCTTACACAAAGGCCAATTCAAAATGGTCAGTACCCTCTTTTTTAAATACCTCTCTGGAAAACTTTTTTTTAGATTTGGATGAGGAGTGATAACCGCTGTCAGGTTTTCATTGCTGTCTGTGTTAGGGACATTAGCTCTCTCTAATTGCCCGAAAGGCCCAGGCAATGGATATTGGGGCAGATCCAAATTTTTTGTGCCACCAATAAAAAAAATTGAGGGGGAAGCTTCAAATGGTGCACTGTAAGGAAATGAAGGTGGCCTCGCATACGCACAAGCTTATGTTTCATGTGGCTAAAAAGCATGCTTTGGTGCTTTTGGAAGTGCGCAGAAAGACATGCACACATCCGGCACACAAGAAGTGATGCCTCACCTTTATGGACTGCCCTATATAAATGAGCCTGCCTTTGCTACAATGCTGATTATCTTCAGCTAGTGCCCTTGTGAACCTGTTACCTGTGGATTGTCTGTTACCTTGTTCTTGACACGGATTGCCTTGAGTCTTCCTGCTTCTTGCCTGACCTCTGACCTCGGGCTGTTTATTAGACTTTCCCTTGCCTGTCGTTCTGTACCTCGTTGCCTGGCGGTTGTGATCTTGGCTTCCTCAACCATGCTTCTGCTTCATGATTCTGCCTCTACACTGCCCGCTTGGTTTGACCTCTGGCTTCGTTGACGCAAGAGAAGCCTCCTCATCCACTGTCTCCTACCAGATACATGATAGGCACTTCAAATTTCTTTGAATGCACCTAAACACAGGCAAATGTACACTGTGAATTATACCTTTCAAAACCATTGCATGCTTTTATATGCATCTAGAAATGTACTATAACAGCAAATAAAATGCATTTATAAATGCAGATTTTGTCAATCCTAATATGAATGTGGCCTAAAAGGGGATTTTCCTCACATCGGAAAGGTATCCTGTTGAGTCTACAGGAAAATAAGTGAAAATAAAACGAATTGGCAGACACCAGATAATGATAACTCTCTTCTACTCAATTCATAATAAAATAAAAACAGTTTTAGCTTCAGAAATACTATACCATAAATCACTCTTATCCCTGAATTAGAGTATATCTAAACCCAAAACATTTGTTTTATAGGATAAAGTAAAAGAAAGTTAAAAAAATATATCTGTCCATGAATACGTAAATGGCAATCTCTCCAAAGTGAGTGGAAATCTTCTCCTAGACAATTGTCACCAAAGCAGGTGTCCCCATTGGAAGATTTTCTCTTATGTCCTGTTTCAGCGTGATAAAGAATCAATAACCACTGCTTACAGTGAACAGTTTTGAACGTGTAATTTAGAAGAGAAGAGTTACAATTAAAAATGTAACAGTAAAGATTAGAAATTAAAGAGATTAACACTCCTGTGGAGGTTGGGCATAGTAAGTGTGCATCTTTCCCAAAAGGTGAGGCACTTGAGCTCCTGGAGAATTGCCATGTAGGACCTCTCAAATTATAAACATTTTACAAATTGACACTCACTTGAGGACCTGCGCAGGCAACACAATAACAAGAACAAGGGACACTTGTTGATGCTTGATTGTGATCAAGACTCTCACTGTAGAATATTAGGTGACTGCAGACTGCAGTCTACAGACTGCACGATAAGACATTTTTAAGAGATAGTTCTAATAACAGCTTTCTGCAAACAAAAGACATTATAGCAAGTGTAGCCACCTTGCCCTAAGGTGGGGCGACTCCTTAAATTTAGTTCTGCAGGACTGTATCCAGTCTATGGTGATTTGATAGTTCTGTGCTCATTTGGTTTCCCCTAAGCTCTCTGTTGTATGCTTCTGCCCGCTGTTGGGTGTGACCTTACCACACATCAAAACATCCAATAACGCAGAGCTATGTAAAGGTGTGTCTCCCTAGCCAATCACTAGGAGGTTCATGGCCAGTGGTGCATTAGGAGGGACATTGCTGACCTTGTGATAGTCTCTTTTCCCCCGGGCCTTCTGCCTAGGGGAGGGTGCCAATGAAGCCAGAAATGGGCTTGTACCTAGCAGGGAGTCTGGCGTCTAGAAAAGAACACAAAGAAGAGCACCCATGCCCTGTGTAGCGCTATTTATTAACCATAAATAGATAAAAAGTACCATTATACTCACAAAGGTAGCAGACAAAATGCCAAAACAGTGCTCCTGGGATCAGTTTGGAAAGAAATGTAGTCCAGTAGTCTAGTTCAGACTGGCCGCGATTGGTACACAGCAATGACATTGCTATGTACCGATTGCGGCTAGTTGGAACATTGGTGTTCTGCCTGTTACCTTTGTGAGTATAATGGTACTTTTTTTTAAATCTATTATGGTTATGAAATAGCACTACAAAGGGCTTGGGTGCTCTTTGTGTTCTTTTTTTTTTCATGATTGAGAGCTACCTGATCCCGGAGGAATTTTTTTAATACTGATGTCTTGAGTCTGGTGTCTAGCCTGTGGCGTTCTGTTCTCAGTCTGCTAACCCACTAAGGTTCTATAAAATACAGTGTTATTGCAGTTTAAATGCTCTCTGCATTGTGAAGCTGAGAAATGGTCGGTGAGTCTGGAGTCTGCATTGTCCTATGTCTATGTAGTCCTTTACCTTTATCTTTGAAAACCCTTAAAGTTACTGGCAGCCATCTTTACATTTACATCCCACAACCAGCTAAGAAATCATCCCTGAGGTGAAATGTCGGCCCACCCTGTCTCTGAAGTCCCCCACATGCTCCTAGAGGCCAGGGGGTGCTACACATGTGAACCTATTATATAAACAACCTGACATTAGCTTAAAAGCTCCAAATATTGTAATTTGATCATTAGTAAAGCATATAATAATGTTTTTTCCTTATTAAATGACAACCATCCAATTTTGGATTTCCCATCACTGTCTGTCACATAGAGAAGGACGGTCTCCCCGGCGGGCACACAAGTAGCAATAGAAACCCAGCAGTGAGTCTTACTACTCTAAAAATACAACGAAAAACTGGCTTTAGGTGCATGTAAACTTCCACAGTAATTAGACATTTTAGAAAAAAATACAGAAATACTGAGCTACAAGGCTGGAAGAAGAAATGTTGCTGGTTATTCACTCTTTTTTGTGCTTTGTCATATTTAAGCACTCAGGAGTTAACTGAAATCAGACACAGCAACCAATTAGTGAACAAAAACAATACATGTAATTATGAAAAGCATCCTTTCCAAAGAGACAGAGGAAGCAAGTATATTTCCATAGCGATACACAGGAACAATAGAAAGGTTACACTGAATCTCACTATATACTGTTTGCTTTTGTAGCAAGAACCAGGATTTCTGTTGGCAGAAAAAGAGAAGACCTTGCTGGTTTTAAAGGAGTTGTAAAGTCCAGGCTTATACTATCCTGTTATAACATCAGCATTGTAATAGGAATACATACTAGAGATGTTTTTGATAATGCAATCAAAGCTTACTTGAAAGAAAATCCCTTTTATGTAGTGAGTGCTGCCTTCCATCTGCCCATCACTTTCAACAACTTCTTGCTTGATGTGATGCAATCTCCATTTCTCAAGACCTCATATCCCATCATGCATTGCATCCATCAAGCAATGATATTATTACATTGTTAAGATGTTAAGTTGCAGTTTAGATAGTTAGAATGGCTTAGTTAGACTGGTGACCCATGAAAGAGCACATTCACAGGGCTGTAAGAAATGTGTCAGTGCATTGAGGAACTACATCCTATGGGCATCTTCAATAAGTACATTTACAAACTTCTAGATAGATATGGTTATTAGGAGTGGGAGAGAACTTATGGAAATGCAAAAATTCAAAATAGAAATACATTTATTTTTTTTTAACCATAGATACCATTTAAGTTCAGAGGTTCTATTGATCATCTTCAGTTTGTTTACTGAGTTTCTGTTGTGAATTCTATAACTTGTTTTCTAATTGAATGACCTACTGGATAGAAATAAAGGAAAGCATTACATGTATCTACTATCTAGCTGATCATATATGACAGCCCCCATGTCAGTGTTGTTGGAACACAAAGTATTGGACCTAATGCTAAGACACAGTGATCCCCAGCCTCTTGATTAGTTACCTGGGCAGACCAAGTCTTCCTACTGGAAGGAAAGAAGGAAAAAGGTACTTTCAAATAGAGAAATCTGGGTAAATATCCTTGGGAGGTCACTAACAAAGTCTTTTTCTGACTATTAAAGCATCACAATAGCGCATTCTACAATTAATTTCACTTTCATTATAAAGGTTAGCTATATTAAAATGGCCTCTCTAGTGCTTCTTTTCTTATCCTCCAGTAGTACATTGCAAATTATTGTGATAGTCAAACAACAATATAATTTCTTAATGGTTAAATAAGAAAGCTTACTGAAAATAAGTGAAGTGAACAGAGCCGAACGACGTTCGGCTATTTACTCCGGCTCAGTGCGGCTGATTTAAGCCGTACATCGGCTGCCTCCGGTCAGCCAAACATGCTCTGCAACATCTGCAACATCGAAGCTCCGGCAGCTCACTTGCTGCTGTTCACCCCTATTCTAATAGGGGCCGAACGACAGTGAGTGAATACCCGAATGCCGCCGAGCGGCATTCAGCTCAGCTATTCTGCTTGGTACTGAGCAGAAAAGAAAAATCAGTGAAAAAAAAGTTGAAAAATATTTTAAAAATGTAAACAAATAGTAAAATTAAAAAATAAATAAAGATATTTAAAAAAAGAAAAAAATGATAATAAAAAAAGAAAAACAATTGGGCGGAGCTAGCAGTGACTTCTAGCTTTGTCCAACTGTTTCCTATTGGCCGGCACCTGCTAAAGTCTTCTAGCAGGTCCCGTCCAATAAATAACAAGTGGCGGAGTCGGCCATCCAGTTTCGCCCAGTTGTTATTGTTTAAAGAGAGATCAGCACCCCCAGGTCATTTGGGGATGCTAATCTGTCATTACAACTGGGTGGAGCGAGCGTTAGATCATGACTGGCTCCGCCCAGCTGTCATTTTTGGGGCGAATGGCCGGCCTTCGGCATTACTTTCTCCCCACTTCAGCTGTCACTTCGAGAGCCAAAGGATCAGCCGAAGTTACGGCTGGATCGTTCAGCTTTTAGTGAATAACCCCTTCGGTATTATCCGGGTATTAACTCTGATCAATGACACAGAAGCATGCCATTTCGGTATTGGTGGTTCACTGTTAGCATGTCTATACCCTGCACCTCTTGCACCTCTGTGAGGGATGGATGTCCATAATGTAATCAAATGTTTGGCTAACTCTGTATGTTGTGTGCTCTGTTAGGTGAAAGCAGATCCTACTATTCAGTGGTTGCATGAATGCCTGCTCTGCACTGCATTATCTGCATAACCTCTAAAATGCACTGCATTTTCTAAATAAGCTCTGAGACACTGGTCTGATTTATCTTAGATCTGGATCTTGGCACTGCATGCTCTTGGTGTAGGACGTTCATGCCATAAGCTTAGAGGCTCCCTGCATGGGACTATGCAAGTCTATGAGCTAGCTATATAAAATAGAGATTCATTTTAAAGCTTAGGTTGCAGATTAGGTTAGGTTTGTTTAAGGCTTAGGTATTGGTGGACCTAAGGAACAAAGAGCCCTGTTGCAAGATTTTTGCTCACCCAAAAAATGTACAGTACCTGGCTGAGCAGTACTTGAATCAGAAGTCTACAGTCATCTTCATCCTTGATATCAATAGTAGTCACTGGGCCCCCAGACTCAGTTATCAGTGCAAACACATGGCTAGTCCTCTAGGCTTCAGGCTTAGTCAAATCAGACAGTCAGTAGGAGCCTCTTCCCAGGCAGGGCCCAGGGGAGAAAGAAAGCCTCACATGGTCTGCCACAAATATTTATGTCTTCCCCCAGCATATATTGCTGGTCATAAACCTCCTAGTGATTGGCCAGGGAGACACTAACACTAATTCATGACACTATCTTATTAGTTTATCTTCGGCAAGGATATACACAGTAGCAGACAGATGCAAACGATAACAGATTGGTTAGGGAAAAACCAAATGATCATAGACTAGATCAGTATAAGACTGAATACAATCAGATAACAGTCTTATATTATAGTGGAAACATCATATACTGTACATATATGTTACATATACAATAAGTTGTACGAATAAGGATTTTGTTTAGAACATTTAGCTTTTTAGGTAACTAGAGTTCAATGACAGGAAGTCATAAACACATTTTTCTGACTTTGGCTTTAGGAACAATAGGTTCAATGCCAAGACAGCTGTCCACTGACCATGATATGAGGGAGTCCTATCAAGACAAGAAGGTTAGGTTTTTGCATTGAGGTTCTATGGGATGACCTTTACTTTGTTTTTTTCATTACTTGGAGAGCATGCAGACTTCCCACTTGTCCTTGGCACTGGCAGCCCTGTGCTAAAAAACAATTGTACCAGACTACTGGGCCCTAGAACACATTTATTGTGGCATTGGTTTCCTACTCAAGTGCTTTCTCCATCACCCCATCACTTGCTAAAGACAGGTGGTGCAAGCCTAGCTAGCTTGCCCTTCCTAGAAATCCCAGCAAAGCTAAATCCTAGTAGAGATTGAAAAAGAAGGTTTAACCTTTGAAACGTGTCGCCGTCAGCCCGGTCTCCACGGGTCCTCAGAGTGTCTCCTACGCTCCACCTGTTCACGGACACCGCTGGCTCCTCGACACCCGGCTCCAACCCCCGGCACTTCTGCCTATGAACCGCTCCCCACGGCTCACGCCGCTACACCCGCATTACAGGCTTCTCCAGCATACGCCTGCAGGTCACAGCTCCGTCGGCCCCAAGCCCCAACGTGAATTCTTCGCCACTGAGACTGAACATTTCGGCACCTCCAACCGCTCTTCAGTTCCCCCATCTAGGACCACCCATCGCTCTACCACTCCACAGCACCTGTCATCGGTGGACACCCATGCCGGGACTCCCGAGGACCACTCCACGGCCCACCGCCCAGGCACCACACAGGCCGCGCCGTCATTGTTGAGAGTCGCCCTTCACTATCTCCACGGTGAGTTACAGAAGCTCACCCCTTTTTCACCCACCATTGCATACCTCACCCCCTCGTGTTTGTATCCCCATTTGATACTGGGTCGAAACACCACGCTTACTTACACCTACCACACCACAAGCGCGAACCAGTGTACCCAACAAGTACTGCCCCCCTTCCTCCACATTTTCCCCGTACCTCTGTTAAGCGCCACACAAGGGGTAAAACTTTCAATTTTTCTAGTAGAGATTTGTAACTACTTACACAACATACTATCAATTCAACCATGCTCTACTACACATACAAGGAACATTGGGAATGCCATCAATTCTCAACATCCCATTACAAAAATGTGAGTGGAATGACTAGTTTAGGCCACAAAGTCAAAAGAAAAACCAGTCTGCACAGTTATGTGGCTCATATCAACAAAGCAGAAATTATTGTCATTGATTTAACTACTTTAAAACTGATGAATAATGAAATAGGAAATGCATATCATTTCCTATTGCAATTATTATCACTTAAAAGGCCAACAGTTTAATCATGGTCAGTCACTGGGCCTTGGCTAAACTTTTATTGAAGAGACTATTGATGTTGGGTGTTAATGTGTTAAAATTAATCTCTGGAAAAAATCCCTTTTGCATAATTTTAATTGTCACACTGATAGTGACATTTATGCTTTCAAAAGAACAAATTGCAATGAATTAAATTACACTAAATGCACTTAATTGGTACTTAAAGTGCTCCTGACCCCCGCTAATTAGAATTTTCCGTGCCCAATAATACTTAAAAGTGACATCTAATGTTCCAAGCTATATAACTTTTCATTCAGCCACCATCTACCGTACATATGTTTTGCATACATATATACACTATATTGCCAAAAGTATTGGGACACCCCTCCAAATCATTGGATTCAGGTGTTCCAATCACCTCCATGGCCGCAGGTGTATAAAATCAAGCACCTACACATGCAGACTGCTTCTACAAACATTTGTGAAAAAATGGATCGCTCTCAGGAGCTCAGTGAATTCAAGCGTGGTACCGTGATAGGTTGCCACTAGGGATGCACCGATATATCGGCCGTCGAAACATATCGGCCGAAAATTGCACTTTTGGCATAATGCCGAAAGTGCCATTTTCTGGCCGATACAGCGGTGCATCCATTTTTTCTCTCCTCCCTGCTGGGCACTGGTCTGTGTTCCAGCGGGGAGGAGAAAAACTGTCACAGGCCGCTGAGAGTGGCCAGTGTCTCTCCTCCCTGCACCGCTTAGCCTCCTGTCACAGATCAGAGGAGAGCAGTGTGTGGGCGGAGACAGCCAGCACTATCACAGGAGGTTGAACTCTCCTCCCGCTCTGCTCAATCAGCCTCCTGTGACAGCTGTCAGGAAGGAAAGCGGGTACAAGCAGTCAGTGATCAATGATCGCCGAGTGTTTGTAAATAATTGAGGACAGAGTATGTTTACTATAGCCGCAATTATGAATGAATGGGAAGTGATCTACATCACCTCCTGTTCATTCATGATTGTGGTTATAGTAATCATACTCAGTGTCCTCATGTTATGAATGAACAGGAGCACTCAGTATAGATGATTCCTGTTCATTTATAACAGGGGCTGTAGAACAAGAGATTGAGGACTCTGTTTCCTCAATCTCTTTTTCTATTTTAAAAGGGAAATATCAGGAGTCTGTTTAGATGCCTAATATTTCCCCGAAGCCCCTAATGTAAAGCAAAAAATGAAAATATTTAATAAAAACTGAAAAAATAAATAAAAATAAATATAAAAAAATAAAAAAGTTTATAAAAAATAAATACAAATAAAATATAAATGTTTTTGAAAAAGTTAAAATAAAAAACATTTTGGGTTTTGGTTTTGGCCTGACATTTTTTTTTT
>NW_017308597.1:151803-162180 GCF_000935625.1 Nanorana parkeri | reverse complement strand
TATATATATGTAGTTCCTCCTTATCTTCCAAAAGTTTTTTTCTTTTTTCATTTTTTTCTTTTTCCATTTGTGTTTTCTTTTTTGCCTTGGTTCTGTATTTATTGATGTATATCACTAATCTTATTTTATTTTCCTTATATATATCTTGGTTTAAATATTATAATTTCCCCCCATTCTGATGTTCGGTGTTGTGCCTGTATAATGGTGACATTTGTACGCTTGCTTTTTCCGCACACAGCCGATATACAGGTCGGCACATGCGCATTACGATGGTGGAGAATTGTATCTCCCCATCACCCTGGTTACCAATGATGCGTATTGTACGCGCCGACAAACCAGGATACTAGGCGACGTTGTGTATACCACTGAAGGATACCGGACCGCAATGCCGCTATACAGTCTACAGATATCGCATGTAGATCGCTGTGATGATGGACATTACACCACCACAACACCTTCTGAACCTCAAATTGTAGGCATCATTTAGTAAGTAACTTGGATAGTTTATATATGTGATTTTAAATAAGATTATACATTTTAAATATGGCGTTTTTCCCGCCGTTCTGACATCACTGGGGGTGTGTCTATTAATAATTAATTAACAGCATGGGGTATATATGTGGTGTGTGGATACTATTACATTGTCACATCTTTTGCCTTGAAGAAGGGACCCTGCATGGCCCCAAAACGTCGGCTCTTTTTGATTATCGTGACACAATCGTCCAATAAAAAGGACTTATTCATTTAAATTATTTGGAGTACTGGTGACCTATTTCTTCTACCTTGCTACTAAATATTCCACGGTCAACTGTTAGTGGTATTATAACAAAGTGGAAGCAACTGGTAACAACAGCGACTCAGCCATGAAGTGGCAGGCCACATAAAAGAGCGGGGTCAGCACATGCTGAAGCGCCCAGTGCGCAGAAGTCACCAACTGTCTGCAGAGTCAATAACTACAGACCTCCAAACTTCGTGTGACCTTCAGATTGGCATAACAACAGTGTGTAGAGAGCTTCATGGAATAAGTTTCCATGGCCGAGCAGCTGCATCCAATTCTTACATCACCAAGTGCAATCCAAAGCATCGGAGGCAGTAGTGTAAAGTAGACATGTGTACTGCCAAAAAATGTGTTTCGTTTCGTTTTAAATTCGGATTTGTGTTATTTCGTTTTTCGGGAAAAGTCAATTCGGATTCGGAATTCGGACGAAATTCGGTAGCGGTAGTTCGTTTGAACGTTCGTTTCGTTTTCGTTTCTTATTCGTTTCGTTCATTCATTTGTCCGTTTGCAGCAAAGTGACATTTAAGGGGGGAAAATGTTTTTCTCCTTCTCTAATGTCACTTTGCTCCAACGAACGAAACGAATAAGAAACGAAAACGAAACGAACGTTCAAACGAACTACCGCTACCGAATTTCGGAAATGGAAATTCGGATTCGTTTGCATTCGTTATATCTGTAATTCGGATACATCCGAATGTCCTAATTTCCGAAAATTCGTCCGAATTTCGATTCGGAACGAAACGAATCACACATGTCTAGTGTAAAGCACGCTGCCACTGGACTCTAGGGAAGTGGAATCAAAAGTCCATGTATCCCATCGCAATCCTGGCCAGAGAAAGCCCAATAAAGCAGGGCGTGTGCAGCAGCGATAACGGATGCCTCCGTCAAAACGTACAAAAAATAAAAAAAAGTCACCGGCACTCTGAATTATCAAGTCAATACGTTTATTGACACAAGTGATAACACCTCATCAAGAGGTGTTATCACTTGTGTCAATAAACGTATTGACTTGATTATTCGAAGTGTCGGTGACTTTTTTTATTTTTTTTATTTTTTCTAGAGAAGTGGAGACATGTTCTCTGGAGTGACGAATCATGCTTCTCTGTCTGGCAATCCAATGGACATATCTGGGTTTGGCGGTTGCCAGGAGAATGATACCTGCCTGACTGCATTGTGCCAAGTGTAAAGTTATTGAACGGACTAAGAGTGAGATGCCATTAAAGTTCATGTGCGTCCCAATACTTTTGGCAATATAGTGTACTGTGTATATATACTGTATATATCATTAACACTGTGTACATTGTCGGCTCTATAGAAATACCTGTAATAAATAAATAAGTGAAATCTGGGGACTGGGACACATGAATTTTATGAGCTGCGGAGCAGTTTGGAGCAGGGAGTGGGACTAGAGAGCTGAAATGAGGTGATGCCTGGAATGCAGGTCCCAGGGAATCCAGGGACTAAGGTGACTGTGCGATACTGGGCAGTCCAAACACGGGGGACTGGGACAGCGTGACTGAATGGCTACCATATTGGGTTTTAGGTGGGGGGGTTTGGGGAGAGGGTGGGTAAAAACGTAGATCAGCAGCCTGTTTTTATTGCCCCTTGGCCGTCTGATTAACCTAGCCCATATCGGGAATGGATTTGTAAAATCAATAGGGAGGCTGGTCAGGTGGAGCCATGCACAAGCTGCGTTGAATTAAAAAATATACATCATGCTGCTGGGAGAAGAACCCTGCATGTCAGGTAAGCGGGGAAGGGGGTGCTTTGAGGGAAACCATGGCATGTAAACATGGGTGGAGGCTGGGAAATCTGACCATGGACAGGAGTCTGAGGAATGTGGCTAGGTTTCATGTTACACCCTGAAAATGGGTGTAACATGAAACATTCTTACAAATCTGGACCAAGCTTTTAAAATGTACCTTGTCAAGCTGATTGGGTCTTGGAATCTCACCCACCGACTCTTTATATTTCTCATGGGCTTGAATTGTGAGATCTCTGCTCTGATTTTAACATGTTTTACATGGTGAACCCAACAGGAGGAATAAGACTCCCCATGCTGGAATCAAATAAAAAGGTGTGTAACAGCAACAGCCATGCCTGAGGGGATATCATGGTTCTGGGATTCCCAAGAGATAGAAGAAGCCAGGGAGTGAATCAGTTCATCCACATAGATTCACAGCTAAACAAACCAGATATTATAGTCTGTTATATTTTCCCATTCTGTACTACAAGTGGGAGAAACTGTTTTTTTTGCTGGTCTTGTTTGTAATTTTAAATTACTTTATATTGGGTATATGATATTACTTACACCACATGCTACAATTCAAGAGTGATGGCATTCAGTGGACTGCACAATAAGTGACCTACTACATACTAATGGGTTAAGGCCCAACTCTGGGTGAAATACTTCAGTTGATCCAAAGATCAGAAAAGGCTTACATACTTTTTATTTCCATTTATGTCCCTACTTGGGGGATTTTTGTTAATTTCCTCTCAGAACAGGAAGAGATAAGAAGCCTCTCCAACGGGGACTTAGAGAATGAGACAAAAATCTAGCTTGATGAATGCTGGGTGCGGTTTTGATGTCTGAGAGCTTGATGAATGTTGGCCATGGTTTCAATGTCTGATTTAATCTCAGCCTTGAGTTTCTCACCCTTGGTGATAAAGAGACCCTATCATTGCTTTCATATAATACAATCTGATGGCCAAATATTGTTGTCAGTAAAATGTACCTGACTGATGCTATCCCTGAGTTTTCCATCATCCACACCAAATGGTTCTATTGCTCTTATATGCTCTTCTAAGTTAGGAATTTCAATTTGGGAACTCTCAAGCATGTAGCAGGTGACTGTATTTCTCCTCCAGAGGAAAAGGAGTCCTTCTGGTGACAAGGATGTAGAAATGTATGTATGTCTGACATTATACTTTCAAGAGCTCCATTGTGGAAGTGTTGCCTGAGGAGCTACAGGTCCTTTGTGAGAATAATAATGAATAACTGAATAGAGGGAACCAGGTCACAGCAGTGAGGTTTATTTATTGTTAATGAGAGTTAACTTCCATAGCGTGGTGGGAGAAGCAATTGAAGACGGGTCACACGACTGGAGGAATTTTATGATATGATTTATGATTTATGCAGGTCATGTGCTCCACCAACAGTGGGTTTTCAGGGGAATTTGCAGGGGAAAGTTTCCTTGTATAGATCCACAACAGAGCCATGACTACCCTCTTACATTATATAACCAAGGACATTAAAGTAGGGTCCACTCTCTATTCTACATACTGCTCTACCAAGCTAGAGGAGAAAGCATTTAACCACTTCAAGGTCAGTCATAAATACCACGTCATCCACCCAGAGACAGGAGTGCATACACAAACTGTTTGGATCAACAATATGCATTTATACCACACAGAATGCACGTGGGCGCGTAAAAAAGAAAATCCTGTACTGTATGTTCTCTAGTGTACTCAGTGATATTGCAAAATATTTGGCCTCCTGCATTACATAAATAATTTTAGATTAAATAAATAAATAACTACATTGTTATAAATACGTTATTAAAAAAATATGAATACGTATCTTTCTCATCTTTCCTTGTGAGTGGATCTTAGATAATAGAAAAGTGCCGATTGTTGAAAGATTTAGAACTTCTAACAATGTTTTTATTGCTTTTTGGACTTTCTTGTCTCAGTGATAACCAGGGCCGTAGATAATTTTTTTCCCTGGGGGGGGTTCAGCTTCCTCAAATTATAAGACTTTATCTAGCAGACACACCAAGGTTTGAAAAAAAAGCGACATCCGTGGCCACTTCAGCACCCCCCGCCCCCCCGCCACACACACATTATATGGGCTTCTCGGTCAGGAGTGCGGTGGGACTATTTGCATGTGACTATATTCCCTCCGATCCAGCGGTGTCTGCAGGCGGGTGCACGCGTCCATAGACTTACCCTGCGCGGGAGCGAGCGGCGATAACGAGGTAAGTTTAAAATGATTTCAAGCGGTTTGTTTTTTTTACACTTCTTGCCTATATCTACTGCTTGCTAGCGGTAGATATAACCAAAAAAAACAGAGGGTTTAGAACCCCTTTAACTTGTCCCCGCCACCGCCTCCATACCTGATTGCCCTGATCACAGGAAAGACACCCTGTCTCCTGTAGGGCCCGACATGTACATATCATTCAGGGCCAGGCAGGAACAGGCACATCTGAAGGGATGCGGGGATGTCCTGTTTGATAAAACATTGGTGTCTGCTCCAGCCTTCACGGATGTTTTATCAAACAGGACATCCGCGGAATCCCTTTAGATGGGTTCTTCAGAACGCTGTTAAACGGCCGGGAGTACGTGCCCCCCTCTCCCCTCCACTCGTCGAAAGCTGAATTTTTCCTTTCTCCAGCAAAAAAAAAAAAAAAAAAAAATATTTGCCTGAAGTTAGGACCGAAAACCAATGATATTTGCAACCCCCTGCGACTTGTACACAACTCTATACTTTGCCAATTTAGGGTAAAATAATGGGTTCAGATTAGGGATTCACCGATACCATTTTTCAAGACCATGTACAAAAACTGTTTCTCAGGTACTTGCCGATACCAATCACCAATACTTTTTTAAAGTGAAATTTTTTCTAAAACAATACAGACTAATGATCTTAGGGCAGTTTCTTTATAATTATGAAGAACTGTAACTCAAATCCATGATTACTCAGCAAAGGAGAATGGGAACCAGCAATAGAGGACTACAGATCCCATCAATCCATGATTATATAGCAATGGAGAATGGCATCCGGCAATAGAGGACTACAAATCTCAGGAATTCATGATTTTTCAGCAATAGAGAATGGCAATCAGCAATCACGGATTGCTGAGCTTTGTAGTCCTCTATAGCCAGTCACTATTCTCTATTGCTGTATCATCATTGATTATACAGCAATGGAGAATGGCAACTTGCTATATAAGACTACAAATTTCACCAATCTGTGATTATTCAGCAATGGAGAATGGCAGCCAGCAATTATGGACTGCTGAGATTTGTAGTCATCTATAGCCGGTTGCCATCCTTTATTGCGTTTGATTAGCACTATGGCATACACCAATAGGAGAAGGACAATAGGCAGACGCAGTATAAAAGTTTATTTACCTGCTCTCAGGAGGGTAAGGCAGGCTCCAGAAGTGCTGCAAAGGTGTGTCTGCAGGGGTTCACCAGGGCTGTGTGTGGTCTCACCAGGGCTGCATGTGGGTCTCACAAGGGCTGCATGTATGTTTCACCAGTGCTACATTTGGATCTCACCAGGGCTGCGTTTGGGTGTCACCAGGGCTGCGCTTGGGTCTCAGCAGGGCTGCATTTGGGCCTCACCAGGGCTGCATTTGGGCCTCACCAGGGCTGCATGTGGGGTTCTCCAGGGCTGTTCTGGTGGGTGCTGGGCTCTCCAGGACTGTACAGGCAGGTGTAAAGCGGTCCTGCGCTGTGCCAGTCTTGGGAAGGAGGAGGAGATCTGCAGCCGAACCAGCACTGTCAAAGACTGTGGTCCCCAGTAGACTGTCCAGAAAGTGCTGGACCTCAGACAGCCGAATCTATTTAAAATTTTAAAGCACCATTATCAGTGCTTTGTATCTGGGCATTTTCACGAGTACAAGTACTCGTGAAAATGCCCAGTAATCGGCACCAATATGATAGTAGTATTGATATTGGTGCATCCCTAGTTCAGAGCAAAGAACCCTCCCTCTGATACTAACCTCTACCCTTGGCGCCTGTCCTTAGAACCCCAAAAATCTTATATTAGCAGGTATGGGTCAATCTTCAGGGCCTGTTCACATGAGATCAGGTCCTGATCAGCAGACATGGAGCTGCTGATGCAGTGCGTTTTTGGCCGCGTTTTGGCCGCATTTTTGATGCGTTCCAGTTAAATTTTTTATTTTTTTTGCTGGAGTGGGGCTGTTAGTATGTTAGCTGCAGGGCAGTGCGCTTTTGACGCGTTTGCGTATCCGGACCGTTTCCGGACCTGACAAAATGTGACATGCAGTATTTTTTCTGTCGTAAGCTGAACGGACTGCGCACGTGAGAACTGGAGCCCATAAAACACATAGGGATACATTGGGATGCATTTTGAGTGCAGCAGCGTACGGAGCCGGTCAGCACACAAAACGGACGTCGTATGAACAGGCCCTCAGGGATGAGCACTGTCATGGGGGCTATGGGGAAGTTATTTGCCTTCTGTAAGCTCCTGGAACTTAGTGCTTGCACATTTTCTTCTGAGATTTGGGATCCTTAGCTTTCCCAGGATCTCGCTGGAGGGCCTATGTTGTCACCCTCTCCATGAAAACCGAAGTGAAGCATAAGTATGTTAGTATGTTTTTGCAGACAAGGTTGCTTTTCTCATTGTCGGGGAAATAAAAGTTTCTAAAGTTCAAGCATACACTATCCTGTTATAACATCAGCATTGTAATAGGAATACATACTAGAGTTGTTTTTGAATGCAATCAAAGCTTACTTGACAAAAATCCCTTTTATGTAGTGGGCACAGCATTTATGTTTTCCAATCAATTTCAGCAGCATCCTGTATTCCCATTGTGCTTTGCGTCACTTTCCTTCCTGCTTGATGTGATGCAATCTTAATTTCTCAAGACTACATATCCCATCATGCATTGCTTCCAGCAAGCAATACTATTGTTAACATTGTTCAGACATTGAGTTGCAGTTCAGAAGCTTTGTAAGAGTTGTGACACAAGAAGTGTAATATAAAGCTATGACAATTCAATATAGAAATACATATTTATCTAGTTTTTGATCACAGATACCCTTTAAAAAGAGCTCTGACGCAATGTCTGCTTTCAATTTATAGGCAAATCAAGATAAATTAAAACACAAGCTCCTATTTATTTGGCTAAAAAAAAATAAGGGCTTATGAACATGGCCGTAATTCATTTACTAATATCTATGCAGGATGACCTTGTTGCAGACATCCCAACCTGCAAAACCTTATTTCAGGGAGGTGCCCTTTCTGTCTTTTGGTGTTTTTTTTACAGCGGCCGTCGTCAGAATATAAAATAAATAATAATGATAATAATAATATATACACACATACATACATACATACATACATACAGTAAAATTAAATCCATATACCAATAATACAACAATAGTGATGACTCACTGGACCTTAGAACGCTGCAGAAGAGGGGGAGAGCGGCTCCAGGGACCGGTCTAAGAGCAAGCTGGCTGAATAACTGTTATATTTTAACCTAAAGAAAAAATGAGCACTTAATGCTTGCAGTGCGGGGGTAGCCCCACTGCATGTGTTAAGAAAAATTTCCCTCCGGAGTTTTGCTTTGAAGTAGCAATAAACTTTTAAACTTTGTTCAATAATGAATCCAGGTCAAACAAATCTAAATTGCCCAGCAGCTCCAAACAGCTCCAACTCTCTAAATTCAGCTTCCCTGAACTTCATGTCCATACAAGAACATAAGAGACAAAAGCAGTCTCCAGCAGCTGCACATCCACTAGCTGGGAGAAGGGGAAAGGGAGGAGTAGGGAGAAAGGGAGTGTCTTATCTTGCTGCGCCTATGTTTTTGAAAGCACACACAGCTTACTTAGCACACACAAGGGTGGCTCCATAGGATCCTGCAAGGTAAATGAGCCACCCTGAAATATCAGGGCCAGTGCTCAGGAGTCCAGCTGATTCTTCAAGAAACTGAGAGGGTTATTCACCGTAGCTTTGGCTGATCCTTCAGCTTGCTTTGTTTTTTTTTTTCATTTTTATATTCTTTTAATTTTTAAAATATTTTTTCAACTTTTTTTTTTTCATTTTTATATTCTTTTAATTTTTAAAATATTTTTTCAACTTTTTTTTTTTCATTTTTATATTCTTTTAATTTTTAAAATATTTTTTCAACTTTTTTTTTTTCATTTTTATATTCTTTTAATTTTTAAAATATTTTTTCAACTTTTTTTTTTTCATTTTTATATTCTTTTAATTTTTAAAATATTTTTTCAACTTTTTTTTTTTCATTTTTATATTCTTTTAATTTTTAAAATATTTTTTCAACTTTTTTTTTTTCATTTTTATATTCTTTTAATTTTTAAAATATTTTTTCAACTTTTTTTTTTTCATTTTTATATTCTTTTAATTTTTAAAATATTTTTTCAACTTTTTTTTTTTCATTTTTATATTCTTTTAATTTTTAAAATATTTTTTCAACTTTTTTTTTTTCATTTTTATATTCTTTTAATTTTTAAAATATTTTTTCAACTTTTTTTTTTTCATTTTTATATTCTTTTAATTTTTAAAATATTTTTTCAACTTTTTTTTTTTCATTTCACTTATTTTCTATTCTGCTCACTATTTAGGAGGTAAAGAGCAGAATGGCCGAGCCTAATTCCTCTCGATGTTGGATCGTACTCCTTCTGCACTTTGGCTCAGCCGAACATGCTGAGCATGTTCAGCTGACCGAAGGCAGCCGATGTATAGCTGATTTCAGCTGATGTACGGCTGAAATCAGCCGATGTACGGCTGAAATCAGCCGGACAAGGCTGAAGTGAATAGCCGAACAGCGTTCGGACCACTTCAAATCGGCTGGTTTATTCACTCGACTGCCTTCGTAAGTGAATAACCCCCTAAATCTTTTAAACATCAAGGAGCAGCATCCATTGTTAGTGATCTCATCAGCATTTAAAATAGCTTAAAAAAAACCCTTTGATTTTAACATCACTTTACGTAAAGAGAGAGATGCATTTGTGGCAAGCATAAAGTGAGCCATTACAGTTCAACGCTGAGCCATACAGCCATATTAAAACTGATAATAATAATGAAACAGAAGTGTTGTTCTAAGTGTGAGAAGGGTCAGTGCAGACCAGTTAAAACTTTTTATATTAGTAGTGTGTCTTTACAAACAAAAGGTATTTATTACACATCGGAAAACACTTGCTGTATTTTTTGCTTGTTTATCACATAGACTTGAATGAGTGCGCATGACCTTGCAGAGACACAGAACCTGACAAAGCTCTATGAGCAACATCAGGGGCATGAGCAAACAGATGAGCACGAAAACTCTGGTTCTGGCTTCTTGACACTGGTGCCCAACTTTACATTCATATTCAAAACCTGGCTAATAACTGAACCCTGCGGTGAAATGTCAGCCCACCATGCCTCTGAACTCCCCCACATGCTCCTAGAGGTTGGGGTGCTACACACAAAACAATGATACTGGAGAAATTAGAAGCTTCTAAAAATCAAAGCTCACTTATTTTCAAATCCTTTAAAACATGGTCTTTCTATTTGATACACACTCTCCCACTAGCTTCTCTGAAAGAGTCTGTTTCATCCTTGCAATTCTCTTCATGCCAAATTCCCCATGGAGCTATAGGCGGAGGAAGGGACATGACTGATGCAGGTCAGACCTGAACAAGAAGGAGTTAGGTCAGTATTGGATGGAAGGGGGTTTTTCTGTTGTGTTTGAAAAGGAGGGAGGGCCAGCTAGCATAGTGAAATGTGGGTTTCTCTCGGGGGTGGAGTTGAGGGGGCCTTACTGTATAGTGTCATGTAAGGAACCATTTTAGGTAGGAAAGAAAAGGGGTCAGTCCCGCCCCCCCCCCCCCCCTCTCTTTAG
>NW_017308597.1:135475-151775 GCF_000935625.1 Nanorana parkeri | reverse complement strand
CATTTTAGGGAGGAAAGAAAAGGGGTCAGTCCCGCCCCCCCCCCCCATAGTATTTCAGCTTGTTGTTTTTTATGTTTCCTAAGAGTTAGTTTCTGCAAGTGTGGGGTTTGGGGAGGAGAGATACATTTTTTCTAGTTAGGGTTATGGGTATTCCTTTCCTACGTTAAAGGTGGAATTTGTGTTTTGGGAAATATGGCTGACTTATTTTTTCTTCTTGGTTGGTCGTTCATTGGGCAGGTCTCTGGCGGTGCCATACATTGACAGAGAAGAACTGGCTCTCCGCAAAGTGAAAAGGCCGCAAAGTGAAAAGGGGCGGTGTAGTAAGGAAGTGCCAATGGTCGGGCTACTGGGCTCTATAGCTTGGTAGCCAGTAAGAACTTGGGCAACTGCTGGTGGGCGTACCCACTCGGTCCAGAATATGGGCGGCCGGTGACTGGTACAGTAAACAATGGGTCATGGTACACCCCCCATAAGCGGTGAGTAGTGTATTTTGGCACTCGTCAGGGACCGAAGTATTTGTTCTTGCTACATAGTATGTTCTGTTATTATTGTAAATGCTTACATTGCTGTGGCCATTCAACCTACCAATAATGTTTAGTGTAAACAATGTTTAGTGTTATTTAGGTGGGAAGTGAGGGTTACTTGGCCTTGCAGTCAGTCATGCTACATCTCCTTCTGGGAACCCCCTCCCCCCCTCCCCCAACCCATAACTTTAGGCAACTTTAGGCAAGAGATGCCTTACCTCATTTTGAATTATTGAGACTTCCGAACTACTTATAATTCAAACAACCATTCTTATAGGTTTGTAGTTGTGTTATTCTTATTTCTACATTGTAATATTGCTTATGTGTGGGGAATTTCACCCACTGGTTTACATATACTTATAATAAGGGTAACTCTATCCACACATTTGTTGCCTTTACCTGAAATTGCTGGTTTATTATGGCCCTGTAACCTTGCTTCCTGAGTGATGTTCTAATTTTGTATTGTTTCATTCTCCTATAGCTGTTGATGGTGCACCTGTCTTGCTATGATTTACCCGAATACAAATTGTTTAAAATAAAAAGCAAAAAGACAAATAGAGGCCAATCAGCATTAATAATATGATATTTGTGGCAAGATAGGATGAGAGGTCAAAGGTTTCCTTAAGCCAAGATTTACTGTTTTTTTTTATAATAACAATTTTTTATTTTGCAGAAGAGAAGTACAAAAGGTACAGAAATGCACGTAGTACACCATGTGTATAGATGAATCATATACAGGACACAATCGCATATCATGTGCATTGGTTTTAAATGTCTTTAGGTTACTTGTTAGCGTAATTAAACATTTCAAGCATCAAACAAATGTAGACACTTGGAATAACATTAAAATGATACAAAACGGAAAATAAAATAATTACGTTAAAACAGCACTCTAAAGACACGTGCATAAAGAAACAAAGGAATACAAAAAAGAAAAACAAAACAAATCAAATACATACTCCATAGTGTGACCACGTGGTGGAACAGGTTTGCAAGACATGAGGATGATGTGAACAGAAAGGATGGTCGATGCCCTGAGAAGATTGCAGTTACTCGTCCTCTCCCCCCGCCTCGACTTGAGCAAATAAACAATAAGGCCCTGTTCACACCTTTACGTTTTGTCGCGCGCTCAATGCTCTATGAACGCTCTACAAAACGTACAAACTTGAAAATCCCATTGTTTTCTATGGGTATGGTTCACACCTTTCCGTATTTCAGCCCGTCTGAACGCGCTACAAAACGGCCTATGCCCAAAGAAGTACATGTACTTCTTTAGGGTGTTTTGGTCTCGCGTTTCCATTGGGATACAGCCAAGTAGCCCTCGGAAACGTGCGTTTGTCTCACGTTTTTTTTACCGCGAATCACGGTAAAACGCAATCACGGACAAATGCGCATATTCAATACGCCTAGGTGTGAACCCAGCCTAAGCAATACGGTCAACTCCAAGATTTGCCTACTCTGCGGGTAAGGGAAGAAGAGTATAGTAGACTGTTGTATAATAAAATAAAGTAAAATAAAATAAAATTGGAGCCACTGACATAGCCAGTATTTCGTCTTGTTTGGGAGCCGCCATTAAGACAAGCACATTGAGAGTTGTGTCTCACATCATTCTCATCAGTTGTCATTATTTCGATTGTCGTTTTTACCGCCTCTGTAATTTGTTCCAAAAGGCAGCATGTGGAGAATTTAAATGGAGAGAGCAGTTGTTCCCGTTCAGTGGGGGAGAACACGGAGGTCATATAGGGTTTCCATCTATTGTAAAACTTAGTTACCTCCTTCTCATTCTGTACATTGGTGGCCGCATCTAGCCTATCTAAATGGAACAGAGCCGTTAGGTCATCCTTGAGTCTCTTAATCATGGGAGGCTGAGGTGACAGCCACTCCCTGAAGATAGAATGTTTAGCCACCAATATAGAGATGCTCGCCCATTGTCTGTCTGAACGAGTGAGGGTTTCCGGTATAGGTAAGGAAGGATCCCAGTAATTAAACAAAAACAAGAGAGCCTCCAGCGGCAGTCGCTGGCCCACTACTGAGGCAATTAATTGTACGACTGATTCCCAGAAGGATCTTATCTGGGGACATTCCCATAGGCAATGGAATAATGAGTCACTTTGCAATTTACATTTAGGACAGTGATCCAAGTAGTGCACTTTATGTGATTGTGTATGCTTAATTTGGAAAGCAAAATAGGCCCTATGTATGATTTTAAATTGTGTCTCTCTCCATTGTTCATTGGGTATCACTTTACACAGCGAGTGATATCCTTGTAGCATCTTCTCAACTATATCATCAGTTGGAACTTCTTTCTCCCACTTAGTTAAGTTTGAGTTAGACAGAGGGGGCAAAGCAGCTTGCCGCAGGTAAGGGTATATAGCTGATATAGAGTTATTATTAGTGGTGACAATTCTATCCATGGGTGTACTATGCATCAGCTGGGACAGGGTAGGTTTAATTTTTTTAATGTGAGCGGTAGTTTGCAGAAAGTACAAGAAGTCTTTTCCGAGGACACGATATAAAAGTTGCAGTTCTTTGAATGTGAGCAATTTATTAACCGTTTTGTCGATGAAATCAGTGAAGTGGGATATACCTTTTTTTCCCAGTGGGTGAAGGCTTCATAATCATTTCCCTGCGGGAAGGAGGGATTTCCCCTTATCGGCAAATATTTGGTGAAGTAAGGGTTTATTCTCAGCAGTTTGTGCATTTCTCTCCAAGCAATAATGGTGTCTCGGAGGAGAATATTCGAACGAATGTGGGGAAGTAGGGTGTGAAATGGGCAATGGAGGAGGGATGCGAGTTTCCAGGGATTTACCATCTCCGTCTCTAGGAGAAAATCGGAGTAGTGAGACGAGGAGCAAATCCAGTCCACCGAGTGGCAGAGGAGGCAGCTCAGATTGTATAGCCTGAGATTAGGAAATGCCATGCCTCCTTCATTCTTGGGCAAGCTAAGTTTTTTAAGGGATATTCTCGCTTTTTCCCCCTACCAAATGAAAGTTAAAAACGCCTTATTAATAGTAGTGACATCTTTGTGTTTCATCAAAATAGGAAGTGTCTGCAGAGGATACAAAAGCCTGGCAAAGGGATCATTTTAATAAGATATATTCGACCGAATAAGGAGAGAGGTAGGTCTTTATAAAGGAGAAGTTATTTCTTTATTTTTTTGGTGAGGGGGGGATAGTTTAAATTATATAGGGAGGATGCGGTTTTACCAACGTGAAGTCCTAAATATTTGATAGAGTGCTTGGCTACGCTAAAAGTTTGGAGGTGTGATAAGGAGAGAGAAGCTGACGGAGTGATCGGGGGAACCTCCGATTTGGATACGTTGATGGTTAGGCCAGAGAATGTTTGGAAGTGGGCGAAGACAGTTTGGATCCAGGGAAGGCCTCAAGAAGGGTTGGAGGAAAACAGGATAATATCATCAGCAAAGAGCATGATTTTAAGTCGTTGGGTAATGAAGGGGATTCCCTCTAGTTCTGGCGCGTTTTGGAAATAAAGTGACAGTGATTCTAATGAGATGTTTAACAGTAATGGGGATAGGGGACAGCCCTGTCTGGTGCCCTTATTTAGTGGAAAACTTGGAGATATATCCCGGGGTATGTATTCTAGCACTTGGAGATGAGTAGAGTGTTGTTATAAAGGTTTTGAAGTGACCAGAGAACGCCATCTGTTCCAGGACCTTAAGGAGCCAGGAGGACTGAATACTGTCAAAAGCCTTTTCGGCATCGATTGAAACCAATGCCAGAGGGGAGTTCGGGTGATTTCTAGCATATTCCAACGTTGCAAGTAGCTTGTGAATATTCGCCACCGCCGAGCGTCCCTTAATGAAGCCAACCTGGGCAGGGGATATCAGCAGTGGCAGAATCTCCTTGCCATATGTTATTAAAAACCCCCTGCAGGGTAGGCGCTACCAGGTCTCGCATTATTTTATAGAACGCATTAGTATATCGGTCGGGGCCAGGAGAATTACCATTAGTTGTAGATTTAAGGGCGCTCAAGATTCATCTAGGGAAATGTCTGCATTAAGGTATGAGAGATCTGCTTCTGTTATTGTTGGAAGAGGTACTGAGTTTAAAAACTGATCACCCAAGGCATTATCAGCTGGACATGCGGAATATAATTTTGCATAAAATCTTTCCAAGGTGGCATTCATTTGTTTAGAGTCAGTGGAGAGGGTTCCCGTCCCTGAGCGCATGGAGGGTATATTGGATTTGAGGAATCTCGGTTTTGTTAAGTTTGCCATTAGTTTACCCGGTTTGTTCCAGAATTTATGAAAATGTAGTTTCGAATGTGAATGGTAGAGCTGTTGTTGTTGTGCTGACCACCATTCAAAGTTGTGTTTGGCCTTTCGCCAGATGTCACTAGTTTCTAAGGATGGGCTAAGCGAGTATTGCAGTTGGGCTTGTCGCAGAGAGAGGCTGGCTTCAAGAAATTTAGCTGACTTCCGGTTCCGGCGCCTGATGTAGCGGTCGCAAGGACGAGAGCTCCCGCACGGCCAGGCTTAACCAGCATATAAAATCTTACCTCAGCCCTCCGAATATCGATCTGCACCCCGGGTAGACTCCGCTGAAACTCCCTCTGAAATCGTCCATGGATAAATTCCTGACGAAAAAACGCAACGGACCACGGAGCAAATCCACGCCGATGAGACCCAGGAGGCCCCAACCACTTCCCAAGATGGCCGCGGTGCACACTCTCCCATATGCCAGCCCTTCTTCTGAGGAGGATCGCACATCAATCCCTGAGCATGGCTTGATAGCAGCAGAAGTGGCCAAACTACTGCGTCCTACAATACAGGATGCGGTGGCTTAACCCAACCTCCCTGTATAACCTTAATTACCCCCCGCTGTTCGATAAAATACGTAAAGAACTACTCCTGTGGAGAAACCTCCCTCTTTCTCTATTTGGTAGGATTCACTTAATAAAGATGATATCATTTGCCAGACTCTTATACCCCATGCAGACTCTACCGATACTCCTGAAGCACAAAGACATTCAAGCACTTAAGACTTCACTATGTTCATTTGGCAGAGGAAAAAGTCCAGAATGGCTGGATAGGGGAGGTATGGCATTCCCCAACCTTAGACTTTACAACGTGAGCTGTCTACTTCGACACTCTCTTGATTGGCTGCAATCCTCCTCTTACTATTCCACTCCTCCTCTTACTATTCCAAGTTTTTGTTAGAAGCATCAATGGTGTCCCCTTGGACTCTCCCTGCCCTCTTACATTGTCCCTTCTCTGCCATGCCTCCTACACTACGGTCTCTTATTCTGATAAGAGACACTGTGGTGGCATGGAGGGAAGCTCACAAATATTTAAAATTAAGTCCCTACTTCACGCGCCACCTTCCCCTTAGGGGCAACCCGTCGTTCCCTCAGGGAGGGGAATACTCCGCCTTCTTACGGTGGGAGCAAAAAGGGATTGCCCTAATCTCGCACTTTTTCACTGATGATGGCCGAAAATTGTTATCATTCTCATAATTCAGCAGCAAATTTGGGGATTAACAACTCCGACTTCCTACATTACATGCAGGTCACTGCCTATGTTAGAAAATTAAGCCCCCTCTCTGATAAAAGACTACCAGCTCCTTCCATAGATAGAGTCCTTCCAAACACTAAAGTGTCCATCGCCGACATATATCCTCATCTGAGACATGCCGTCATTTCCTCCTTGGAATCTTCTAACCTGACTAAGTGGAGGGCGGATGTCCCATCTGACGATATAGTCGAGAAAATGCTCACCGGATACCGATCCCTATGCAAAACCGTATGTAATGAACAATGGCGGGAAACCCAGTACAAAATCATTCACAGGGCATACTTTGCTTTCCAAATAAAATATACTAAGAGTCGGGATAATGCCTTTCTGGATCATTGTCCCAAGTGTAAATTGGTAGCCGCACCTCTCTTCCATTGCCTATGGTCGTGCTCTTACATCCAGGGGTTTTGGAAACAAGTCTTACAATTTGTATCTTCTGTAATCGGGCAGAGTATACCATTGGATGCTATGTTATTATTGTTCAATTACTGGGAACCCCCCATAGCTTCATCTACCAAACTTGATAAATACAGCAAACAATGGATTGGCTTGGCCCTCCTAGCAGCCAAGAGATGCATTATGAGAGAGTGGCTTTCAGCGCACCCTCCCACTGTTAACAGACTGAGGGAAGATCTCAAACACCTACTCCTATTGGAGAAATTGAATGCAGAAGCACAGTTGGAAAAAGAGAATATAACTAAAATCTTTCTCTCTAGATGGCAACCATTTATTACACATGTCCTCTCACCTTCTGCTCAAAAAAATATCTTATCTCCCTTTCAGTATAGCAAACATTACCTGCTACAGAACCTGAATATCCCAAAATAACTGAACGCTCTCTTCTCAAAGGGGGTACACCTGGAGGTATGCGGGTGGGGGAGGGAGGATGAGAGACCCGGCTACCTATCTCTTAGGTCAATACTGGTGTGGAGGGAGGGACATGCACATTAACTAACCAATGGGATGGAAGTGGCATTCTCGTACCACCCACAGCTTGACGTGCTATTGCCCCGTCAACTGCTCCAGTGAGACAGGGGTTGCGCAATTACGCAATTATGTGATGTATCGTAACATGTATGGTATTGGTTATGTTTTTGCTTTTTATAGTTTATTTTTTATTTTATGTTCTTTTGTTCCTTTTCTCTTACTCTCATGTTTGAGGTTTTTTTTTATCTCTATTATTGACTGTGTGTGTACCTCAACCCAAGCAAGCCCAGTCAGAGCTACTGATATCTCACTACTTGTGTAACTATAAGATATGAATATTATGTTCTTGCACATGGACGAGTTCCATATGGCAAATGCATTATACACACTTTTGTATTTGATATGCTCTGTACTACACTGTACTGTAACAGATGCTTAAGGTGAAATAAAAAAATGTTTAAAAAAAAAAAAAAAAAAACATTTTTGCTTTTGCATGTTTTTTGCACCCACATATGATATAATTTTGCCTCTGGGAACCACTTTCGCCATCTCCCAGAAAAGATTGGGGTTGTCGGCATGTTCATTATTGAACATTTGGTATTCATGCCACACCTCTGACAGCATTCATCTAAAAGAGGAGTCATTGTACATATGGGAGGGGAATCACCATATAAATGCGTCCCCCTTCGGTAAGGTGGAACGAATTTGTATGAGGGGCATGGTCTGATATGGCTATAGGTAAGAGGTGTGTCTCTTCAACCAATGTGTCCACCTCATTGGACGCCAAAAAAATAATCCAATCTGGCAAAAGACTTGTGCACGTTGGAAAAGTGGGTATATTCCCTTTCGAGGGGATTACGAGTTCTCCAAACGTCCACAAGTTTAGTTGCCTCTGATAATTGGGACAGAGGCGTAAGCGAAGGAGGGATTGAATCTGAAGTGTTTTTAGTCACCCCTGACCTATCTTCCTCTACCACCATGACTGAATTAAGGTCCCCTCCTAGTAGCTTGTGAGGGTTGTCGTCCTGGATGATCCAGGAAGTGATCTCCTGGAAAAATGCATCCGTAGGCGAATTCGGAAAATATACATTATATAGTGAGAGGAGTTTGTTGTGAATATTAATTTTTACAAGTAGCTTTCTGCCTTCAGAGTCCCTCTCCATCTGCACTATCTTGTAGTCAAGAGATTTGTGGAACAGCATGGTCACTCCAGCTTTTCTTCCCACCGCTGGGGAGCTAATCACTTCACCCACCCACAGCTTGCGCAACCGATCTACATCTGCTTGAGGAAGATGAGTCTCCTGTAGGAGAACTATATCAGGTTTTAATTTTTGTAGGTGACGGAGCACCATCATTCGTTTAGCGGGGGAGCGTAGGCCGTTGGTATTCCAGGAAATCACTCGGACTTTGTGAGACATAAAAGCATGTAAACATTCAGAGAGAAAGGCATTTCTATCAGTATAGGGGTATACACAACCATAGCGAGCATAACATTCTTACAGCACATATTTGACCAAGTATACCAAGCATGTATCAGCATGTGGGCATAGGAAGTACACACATATTTCGAAGGGTATGACCATCGGAAGTAAGGGGGACGTGGTGAGCCTGGACAAGGTGTCCTCCCGTGTCCTCTCCTTGAGTATGTGTTTAACAAACTTTGGGCCAACATTGTGGGCTCACACAGGGCTTGGCGAACAAATTGCCTAGCAACATTAGCGATAAACTGTTTAAAATTAACTCCGTTACAAAAACTAGAGGCCATCACCTAAAATTGATGGAAAAAAAATTCCAGCACAAGGGGCGAAGGGGGTTCTTCACAGTAAGATCAGTTAGGGTCTGGAACTCACTGCCACAGGCGGTGATTTCAGCAAAGAATGTGGAATTGTTCAAGAAACTTTTGGACGATTTCTTAAGGGACCGTAATATACAGGGGTACGGGTACTCCTAGAATGAGATCCTAATAGGTTGGACTTGATGGACTAATGTCTTTATTCAACCTCAAATACTATGTAACTATGTAATTGCCAAACAGTCTGAAAAAAGAGAATGAAGAAAAAAAAAATCAAAAGAAACAGAAAAAACATAAAACTGGTAATGCGTGACTTTGCTTTTTTCCTAATGAGCGTGGCAGAGCTTGTAATGCAGCTCCGCTAGGCCAGGGCATATGGCCTTCTTAGACGGGTGTTATGGGTTCAGCATAAACTCGTACAGAGAGAACGAACAAAAAGAAAGGGTCTCTAAAGCAAATACAAAAAAACAGTAGCATAATGTTCCCAATGTACACATTTTTCGGCCTACCCGGAAGGTTATAGGGGACCTGGGACCCTCAATCGGTGTGGAATCGCATCTAGTGGTGTCTGCAGGTCCAACGGTTGAGTCTTCGGGTGGTAACTCGAATGAGGCCTTCGATCCGCATTCCAGACCGTGTGACCATAGAAGGCTGAGGCCTACTCGTCCTCGGTGTGTAGGAGTAAAGAAGTAAGCAGTGAAAAATGCCCGTGATCCCCGGCAGGAAGCAACCGCACAAGGCAGAATCAGGGGGAGTCCGTAGGGGTCATTGGGAGACGCACCGAGGCCGAAGCCTTCCTAGCCGGGGGGTGGTAGGGCGCAGAGGCCCCGGGGAGCGGGTACCTTCGGTGGATGGTGCCATGGTCTCCATGTGGTCTAGGAAGGACATCGCTTCCACGAGATCTTGAAACGAGCGCTGCACTCCATCCGTCAATTGAAAGCGTAGGTTAGCCGGGTAGGCTAAAGTGAAGCGGATCCTCCGTTGATATAGAAGTGAGCAGGCTTTGCCAAATGCCTTCCGATTCCTTGTGACTTCGGCCGAGTAGTCCACAAAGATGAGGAGGCGGTTTTCCTCCAGGTGTAGGTCTTTCTTGGCTCGGAAGGCTTGAAGGACTGCCTGGCGGTCATTGTAATCCAGGAAGCACAATGAACGGCCTAGGAGTCTTGCGTTCGGAGGCCAGAGGGCCTACTCAATGTGTCCGCTCGACCTTGCACGAGGCATGGAGGCCAAGCAAGTCCGGGATGTTGTGTTCGCAAATAGTTGGCAACATGGAGGGGCGGTATGACTCAGGGAGGCCAATGATCCTCAGGTTGTAGCGCCGGGACCGATTTTCCAAGTCCTCCACGCGATCCAGGAGATGTTGAATATGGCGGTTGGCAGAAGTTAGTTGAGAGGAGGAGGACTCTTCCAACTGTACAATGCGATGTTCCGCCTCAGAGAGTCTCTGGGCCTGGTTTAAGAGGTCATGTTGTAAGGATTGTATACCCTTGGAGACCGTTTTATGCACCGCGTCCTGGATAGTGGGCCGTAGAAGTTTAGACACTTCGGCTGCTATTAGGCCATGTTCGGACGACGTAGGCATGTCATCATCCAAGGAAGCGCTGATATCCGGGCGATCAGATGCCGCAGCCATCTTGGATGTTGATGGCTGCTGTTTGTTGCGCGTCGGGGTGCCTTTGCCTCTAAGTCGTTGCGCTTTTTCACCAAAAACGTATCCATGATAGCCGGTAATAGGATGGTAATATCGTTGGCATCAACAGGGTATCTTCCATATGTTGAGGTACGATTTTATATAAAATATAGCCCTGGCTGTGCGGAAGCTCTCTTCTCTGCGACCTCTACATCAGGCGCCAGAACACGGAAGTCCAGATTTACTGTTTTGATGCCAAATGTATAATTGTATTTTCCCAGCTAGGCTAATTTATCAAATGAATCACAGATAAAAGCAGAGGTGGGGTGTCCATGGGAAAGCAATCAGGTTCGATCTACCATTACTCATGATCATGTTAGGCATTGATAAGTTAACCCCTTTTGTTTATGGATAACAGCCTTATTTTGCCTTTTCTCCAAGTTTCATAATTAGCCCCAAGCAGGAGGGTTGCTAGGATTGTGACAGACTTGGGGCACCTTTGGACACACTGAGCATAGAACTGATATGGCGTGCTTAGATCATAATGTTGATGAAAGGTCAGGGCAATGTTGCCCACAGCCAATATGGTGGTGGTGGATTGGTGCACTGGTAGTGGGACACAGTGGAGAAAATTCTAAAACAAATTGTGGGTGAGGGTACATAGGTTTTTGGCACTGGAGACGATGCAGGGCATGTGTCCTGGGTGTCCAGAACTAGAGCCGCCCCTGGCCTCATGGACTATAGGTATTTTTGTAAGTGGGCAAGCTGAATACCTTTATTACGGTACCCTCGACTTGCCCTTTCCCTGATTTGGAGCATGAGGAGCTTACCAATGCTTGCATGTGAGTATAGTTGTGTAAAATTCACTTACTCATTCTTACCCTAAACAAAATACTTTCCAGTCAACCTCTTGAAGGTTAAAAAAAGGCCATTTATCATCATCCTAAATGTCCTAGCATGTAGTGGAATGGGTGATTCTTGGAACCATTTTCAATAAGTCAGCCTTGCAATCATTAATGGCTATTACAGATCAGCGACTAACATGACTGGGTGGCCTGATTAATGAATCACAAGCTCTTGTGCTGAGTGCTTCTAATTCATTGTAAGTGCTTCTATCAGATGCATCAAACCTCAGCTTTGGAGGGACATTTATCAAAAGCATTCTGATCAATCAGCAGCAATTAACATCTATCGAGTCAAAGGAATGCATGCTGCTGTTCCTGTAATCATTGCCATTGCATTATGCATATGACATCACGCTTAGACTGCGAGACTCATAGTCAATAATGAATTTGTCTCCATTTATTTTTTTATTTGATTCAACAGTTTGCCAAATTATCACCAACTCGTATATAATTCTATAATATTTATTTATAGTGTAAACCTTTTAGCAGTATATGAAAGGAGAAAGAGATTTAGCCACAAAGAAAAAAAATGCATTTATTAAGACTTACACATGAAAAGAAAACACTTAGCTGCAACTGAGCCTTCTGATAGATGAAGAGCTCAGCTTCCTATCCAGCGCTTAGCATCAATGGTGCTCAGACATGTACTGCAACCTGGCATATGGCTACAGATAACTTATAGGACACCTTACAGGGCACATGTATGTACAATTCCTAACCAATTGCAACTGATAAAAAGGTCCCTAACCAATCACAATTAATAATGATGCATGGTTGTATGATGTTATATACTGCATGATTAGTGCTCTTTGCTTCCTTCAACTGGTGAACCATTATGGGCTTTTCACTCCAGACAATGACTACACAATGTCGAATGTTTTCTTGTGGATAATTATTTGTTTTACTTCCACAACAAAATACAGTAATAACTCGGTTCACAAACGCTTCTGTTCGCAAACAATTCAGTTCACAAACAGAAAGATCAGGAAAATTTTGCTTCCGTTTGCGAACTCCACATCGGGTGACGAACGCGACCACAGCCATCATCCCCACTTTGGCACGTGGTCGTGGTTTCCTCTCGTCGAGATTGCGGTCGCAGAAAGACCTGTGCACACTTGCCTGAAGCTTTTTTGCGTGCTTTTTAGCACATACAGTACTGTACAGTATTATTCAATCCAGCATGTTTCCAAAGAAAGTGCAGAGCAACCATGGTGGTAAAAAGAAAGTGCAGAGTGGTAATGAAGGTGACAAGAACGTGCAGAGCGGTCAGAACAGATTAACCTTATTTACATTGAGCATTATGGGGAAATTTGATTCGGTCCGTGACCAATTCAGTTTGCGACCAGAATCATGGAATGAATTAAGTTTGTGAACCGTGGTACCACTGTACAAGCAGTAAGGTGACCATTGACACAGCTACGGATTCCAATATCATCTAACCTGTCAGTAAAACTAGTCTTTGAATGGATACAACAACGTGTAATTTTACTGGAAAGGAACACCTCTAAAAGGTGCCCATACACTGCACGATTATCGTACGATAATCGTATGCGATCGGTTTTTCGTACGATAATCGAGCAGTGTGAACGGAGACGTGCGACCGTTTCTACTGTACGGTCGCACGTCTTCTGTCGAACCAGCATGTTCGAAAACCAGCCGGGAATCGTACGATTCTCGGCTGGTTAGAACGGTGCTCGGAAGATAAATGCTGAATGGGCCGGTGTGCGCACGCGCACACTGCCCGTTCAGCATTGCGGTCATCGGAAGCCCGCCCCTCAGGGGGGCGGGCTTGCGATGATCGAGAGTGCGATCTGCCTGTCCAAGATAGGCAGATCGTACGTTTTTTTAATCCCTTTACAACCATCGCAAGACTAAAGTCTTGCGATGGTTGTAGAGTGTATGGCCACCTTTAGAATGAGAATTGCTAACACTACAGTAAGCAATTAGCTCTGCCCCAGGGTTACTGGTTAGGCTGTTGTTGAACAGGTGATTTCAACACCCTAAAGCTAATTAAAAGGATTTGTTGTTCAGAGTTTTCAACTGTGAGATGAAAACGGTGTAGTCCTTCAACATCCTGAATAGTCACATTTCTACCTGGTGTGATAAGAGTAGTGGGAATTGCTGTTGCATTGCACATCACAGCTTTTCACATGAGCCATGAGAACTACCCTTCTAAAATGCTCTCATTAGGATGCATCCTGCCAGAACACTCGTCTAGTAAACGATTAACAATTTACATTGTAACTAGCAGGGCCGGACTGGCCATAGGGCAGACCGGGCTCTTGCCCGGTGGGCTGAGCCTCAACACAATCAGCTCAGTTTATATCTGTCTGCTCTGCATCTGAGAAGCGCAATGAGAGGGAGGAGCTAATTTACATTGGGAGCCCGGCTGGGACTGTCTTGTTCGGTGCCTGCACTGGCAGATGGGGGGCTTGCAGGCTGAATTTGCGGCAGGCAGTTAATGGCGGGGGTTAATGGCTTTTTTACATTTCTTTATATGTGACTTTTTTTTTTTACACTTAACGTTATTGCTATCACATAACAATCCCCCTATGTGATAGCACAGGCACACCGATCCTCTTTATGGAGATATTAGGTCTATAATTTAATATAATGACCCCTAATGTCACCTGGGGACCCCCCAAAGCAGCTGATGAAGCAGAGATCTGCTTCATCAGCTTCTTCTCTCTGGCTATAGCAGCCAGATGACTGACAGGTAAATGCGGAAGTGATGTATTATACATCACTTCTGCATTCAGACGTCGGAGAAAGATCAGCAAGGAGGAAGATGCTGAACTCCCTCCCATCTTCCTCCTGACGCCCTCCCGAGCCGGTCCCCGGCCGCAGATGGGGCAGCGGAGCCCGGGATTGAAGGTGAGGGTACAGGAAGGGAGGGGTAGGGGCGGTATTGCTGGAGGGGGGGTGCGCATTGCGGCACATACAAGCGATCGGACGGCTATAGAGCTGCCAATCACTTGTATGTTTAACAGCCGGTAACGGATTCTGCTCGTGCGTGCCCACAGAAAAATTACATACATTTACGTGACCCCGCCGGGAAGGATCCACCATACGCCCGTAATTTTGCAATGGGCGGATGGCAAGGGGTTAATGGTGGCTCTGGGGTATCTGTACGGAGTTAACGGCGGCTCAGGGCTATCTGTGCGGGGTTAACGGCGGCTCTGGGGTAGCTGTGCGGGGTTAATGGCGGCTCTGGGGCACCTCCGCGGGGTTAATGGCTTCCCAGCCAATAGAGTATTTGGCTCTGGGGCAGCTCTGCGGGGTTAATGGCTTCCCAGCCAATAGAGTATTGTCTTTGAGAGACCAGAAAAAAGCTGCCAGTGAGGTGGTGTGGTTCTCCTGTGTACAGAATTGGTTATGTTTGCCAGAGTTGCTGGAGAACTGTGAGTGCTATTTCGGAAGCACTAACCTGTACAGGGTGTGGAGGATGATTGGGGAGGAGGAGATCCACTGAGGATATTATAAGACTTCTCTGTAGCAAGCATCCTATATTGTTGCAAGGTTTGTATGTTGGTTGTTGCAAAGCTTGTGTGTTGGCTGTAGCCCTCCTTACTTACTGGTGGGCTAGCCCTGTCCCTCAATTGTGCTTCTGGTTTTTGCTCCGCCCCTGGAATGCAAGGAGGTGGGGCCTGTTGGGGGGTCATGTGATTGGGCTCCTCAGTCTAAAATGCCCGGGCCTATTTTTTGTACCAGTCCGGCCCTGGTAACTAGGGATGGGCTTGGGTTGGTCCTAACACAAGGCCATCTGAGCCCAGAAGTTAGGCATCAGCTGCAGCTGGGGCATGTAAACAAAAGGGCAGGATGCTGGTGACATAATTGACCACATGGCCATATAACAATGTCATTGGCATCCCAATCCCTTGTTTATGTGTGGCTATGGGCCGGGGGTATTCCCTGGCTGCAACTGATTGGGTGTGCACAGATGCCTAATATCAATGAACAAGAGCAGATGAGCTCTTGTTCAGACCAAACCCAAGCTCATCCCTAATTGTAACAAATACCGCAACATTGGTTACACTTTAAAGATTGTATTTCTAGTTTGATTCAACACAAAACATAGCCATATAATTCATTTACTCTCAAATAATTTTTGGATTTCCACTCACTTATTAGATATTTCCTCCCACATCTCTTTGCATTCCAAGGAGAGGAAGTAAAGAGAGATCTCAATCAGAAAACAATACTTGGGCAGAGGTTTAGTATTTCTGTTCTCGATCCAAAGCTAAAAAAACTGTTTTGGCTAAAGAAATACTTTAACACCAGCCTATAAGTTTGGGCATATTTTAGAAGCAGCACTCCACATTTTTTTTACTGTTTCCCTTTAATACTGACCACACACAGATTTTCTATATTTTAGCAAAAGGATCAGCAAAACTTTACCAAAAAAACTGTATAATATCAAAACCTACCAATCGGATCTAAATTAAATTACTTACACATAGCAGACAACCCTGGATATACAACATAATGTTGAGGAACACAGTTTAATAGCCACATGCCTGTTAGTAACCCTGCCCCACTATTATCAGACACATTTACGATTTGTATTCAACAATAAAACCCGCATTGGAAGTTTCAAAAACTAGGGCTTAAGCAAAGTGACAATTAAAAAAAAAAAAAATTTATGTCACTTTGCTGCAATGAGACGAACGATACGAACATGAAACAGAAATGAACATTCGTACAGACTACCGCTAACGAATTTCGTCCAAATCCCGAAAAAACTAAATAACGCAAAATCCAAATCAAAACAAGATGAAACTAAACATTTTTTTGCCGGTGCACATGTCTAGTGTCCAGCGCGTCACGAGGCCCTGCGTCCAGTGGGTCACAAAGCCCTGAGTCCAGCGGGAGATGAAGCCCTGCGTCCAGCGGGTCACGAAGCCCTCCGTCCAGCGGGTAATGTGATTGTGGGGGGACATTATAGTGTAAGCTCCTCTGTACAGAGACTGAAGTGACTGTGGGGGGGGG